>NW_026289049.1:520000-540000 GCF_023373465.1 Oncorhynchus keta | reverse complement strand
TTCAGCGTAAAGCTGTCATTACCACGGCTAGCGTACTCCCTCATAAATAGTTATAATGAGCTGCTTTCAGCAGCCAAATCATTCTCTATGTAACATGATGTAACGGGAGAGGAACAGTCCTCTTCTTGCTCTGATGTAACCAGAGACGGTCCTCTTCCTCTGCGTCTGGCTGCTGATTTGATTCAAAACAGATGGAGTTTATCTGCAGGATTTTTTGGTCATGTTTTAATTTTCAGAAGATCCCACATCTGCCACCAACATGATGGTTCAATGGTTGACTAATACAGTAGCTTGGTGTCTGATATTCTATACCTTCTCCCCTTTCTGTTTTGTTGGCGGTACATGTTTGTTTGTTGCGAGTTTTCACTTGTAAATCTTTTTCTCGTTCTCCATGGCTATTTGGCTTGAGTTCGCAGCGCAGTTGCATTTTATAAGCCAATGAAAATGTCAGGCACATTTCTCAGAGTGAAAAATACCATTTTGTGACAAACTGTAATCTTATACTTCAATGCGTCTTGTCTGTGTAGCACTGAGTAAAAACTATGATTATGGGTGCAGGGTTTAAATGGCTGGTGTGTCTGTGTGTCTGTCCCTCTATTTGTCAGGAAGTGGCAGGCTCAAACCCATCACGGAGGTCATATGTCACCGCTTCATTGGCTAGGTTCAAGGACTTACTCTTGAACCTAGGTGTGCATGTTCATGAATGCGTTTGTGGATTACCAGCACAGAGTAAACGGGAGAATTGAAAGGCACCAAACACCCAACAACACAGTAACAACCAGCAACACACAGCAACACAACAACACCCAACAACACCCAACAACACAGTAACAACCAGCAACACCCAGCAACACAGCAATACCCAGCAACACAACAACACCCAGCGACACAGCAATACCCAGCAACACAACAACACCTAACAACAACACAACAACAACAACACCCAACAACACCCAACAACACACAACAACACCCAACAACACAGTAACAACCAGCAACACCCAGCAACACAGCAATACCCAGCAACACAACAACACCTAACAACAACACAACAACAACAACACCCAGCAACACACAGCAACACCCAGCAACACAGCAATACCCAGCAACACAACAACACCTAACAACACAGTAACAACCAGCAACACCCAGCAACAAGCAATACCAACAACAACAACAACAACACCCAACAACACAGTAACAACCAGCAACACCCAGCAACACAGCAATACCCAGCAACACAACAACACCTAACACACAACACAAACAACAACAACACCCAACAACAACACAACAACAACAACACCAACAACACACAACAACACCCAACAACACAGTAACAACCAGCAACACCCAGCAACACAGCAATACCCAGCAACACAACAACACCTAACAACAACACAACAACAACAACACCCAACAACACCAACACCCAACAACAACACCAACAACACCCAACAACACAGTAACAACCAGCAACACCCAACAACACCTAACAACAACACAACAACAACAACAACAACACAACAACAACAACACAAGCAACACACAGTAACACCCAGCAACACAGCAACACCCAGCAACACAACAACACCTAACAACAACACAACAACAACAACACCCAACAACACCCAACAACACACAACAACACCCAACAACACAGTAACAACCAGCAACACCCAGCAACACAGCAATACCCAGCAACACAACAACACCTAACAACAACACAACAACAACAACACCCAACAACACAACAACACACAACAACACCCAGACACACCAACAACACAGCAACACCCAGCAACACAGCAACACAACAACACCTAACAACACAGCAACAACAACACCCAACAACACCCAACAACACACAACAACACCCAACAACACAGTAACAACCAGCAACACCCAGCAACACAGCAATACCCAGCAACACAACAACACCTAACAACAACACAACAACAACAACACCCAACAACACCCAACAACACACAACAACACCCAACAACACAGTAACAACCAGCAACACCCAGCAACACAGCAATACCCAGCAACACAACAACACCTAACAACAACACAACAACAACAACACCCAGCAACACACAGCAACACCCAGCAACACAGCAATACCCAGCAACACAACAACACCTAACAACAACACAACAACAACAACACCCAACAACACCCAACAACACACAACAACAACAACACCCAACAACACAGCAATAACAGCAACACAACAACACCCAGCAACACAACAACAACAACACCCAGCAACACAACAACACCTAACAACAACACAACAACAACACAGTAACAACACCCAGCAACACAGCAACACCCAGCAACACAGCAATACCCAGCAACACAACAACACAACAACAACACAACAACAACAACACAACAACACCCAACACAGCAATAACAGCACACAACACAAACAACACAGTAACAACCAGCAACAACACAGCAACACAGCAACACCCAACACACAGTAACAAGCAACACAGCAACACAACACACAACAACAACAACAACACCCAGCAACACACAGCAACACCCAGCAACACAGCAATAGCAACACAGCAACACAACAACACAACAACAACAAACAACAACACCCAACAACACAGTAACAACACAACACAACAATACCCTACAACACCCAACAACACAGTAACAACCAGCAACACACAGCAACCAGCAACACAGCAATACCCAGCAACACAACAACACCTAACAACAACACAACAACAACACCCAACAGCCCTACAACACCCAACAACACAGTAACACCCAGCAACACCAGCAACACCCAGCAACACAGCAATACCCAGCAACACAACAACACCTAACAACAACACAACAACAACCTACAACACCCAACAACACAGTAACAACCAGCAACACCCAGCAACACAGCAACACCCAACAACACAACAACAACAACAGCCCTAACAACAAACAACAACAATCAACAGCCTACAACACCCAACAACAACACAGTAACAACCAGCAACACCCAGCAACAACAAACAACCCAACACAACAACAATCACCAACAGCCCTACAACACCCAGCAACACCCAACAACAGCACAACAACAACACCCAACAACACCCAACAAAACAATCACAACACCCAACAACACCCAACAAAACCCAACACAACAATCACAACACCCAACAACACCCAACAAAACCCAACACAACACCCAACAAAACCCAACACAACAATCACAACACCCAACAAAATCCAACACAACAATCACAACACCCAACAAAACCCAACACAACAATCACAACACCCAACAACACCCAACAAAACCCAACACAACAATCACAACACCCAACAACACCCAACAAAACCCAACACAACAATCACAACACCCAACAACACAACACATCGGCAACACCCATCAACACCCAACAGCCCTACAACACCCAACAACACCACAGCAACACCCAACAACACAACAACACCTAACAGCACTCCCTCAGCTTATCTGTTATACAGGAAATACACTAGGATCACACTGACTAGTGGCGTCTTTCCTTATTCTGGATGATAGTGAATATTGGGTAACACTTCATTTGAACTCTATGTCATAACAGTGTCAAAGTATAGTCATAAACATGACTAATAATGGTCAGTGGTGGGCCAGGCTGAATTCAGGAGCTAATATGATTTTGTACTGTACCCTCTCAGTTGGTATTGTTGACTGGGTCTGGTTGATTGGGTCCAACCAGACCAGTCCAGACAGGAGGTCTGGAGGGAGACAGTTTAGTGGACTGTAGTCTATGTCCCAACTGCCAGAAATATTCAGTCAACCCCATGGGCCTGGAGAGAACCCAGCCGTTCAACAGTAAATCCACACACACATACTAGTCACGCTCAGCCACATGGTCCCCTGTGTGTGTGTGTGTGTGTGTGTGTGTGTGTGTGTGTGTGTGTGTGTGTGTGTGTGTGGGTGTGTGTGTGTGTGTGTGTGTGTGTGTGTGTGTGTGTGTGTGTGTGTGTGTGTGTGTGTGTGTGTGTGTGTGCATGCGTCTGCGGTACGGGGAACTTGTGTCTGTCTTCACGTCACAGGTAATTGCCTCCTATTCACATTGGCAAAACACACCAGACCCTCCTCACATGATATAGTAGGAAAATACTGTATGTAGCCTACAAACACTCTCCATCACTGGGAAAGGCAACATTGGCTAATGTTGAGAATGGTGTGAATTAAAGTGGTACTTTCTGTTCATTACAAAACAAATGGCACCTTTTGACTGCAATTAGCCTAGAAAACATCTTTACCAACTACCAACAATGTCATTTTTCATCCGTTTAATGCCTCTCTTTGATGTGTTTTTAAGTAGGCTTTACACTGGTGCAGATTTCACAGATGACAAAACATCGTCCTATTCGTCTACAATGTCTCTTCAATATCTTTGTTTATCGTCATTCTGGCTATAACATCCTTAGGTCACGTGGCCCATTGCCAGTCTGGGCCAGTCTGGGTAGTAGTCGGGGGGAATAGGGCGGCCATGATTTCTGAACACATACACACATTTCTATGTTATAGTCTGCACTTGGCTCCCAGACTTTTCTATCCCCTTAATCCTCAAACTAATCAATTAAGCTATATTTAAGAAAATGTGCTATAATGATCTCCAATTACACTTTTTGGACGAGATAACAATGTGTCTTCAAAGCCTCTTCAAACCCTTGCATTGCTAGGTTAAATGCTAACACTAAAAGATAACACAGCTGCATTGGCAATAGACTGCATCACTAACTGCAGAAGGCGAAATGCTATCGCTACAAGCTAACATGGCTGCATTGTCTGTAGTCTCTGTATGACTAACTGCAGAAGGCGAAATGCTATCGCTAGAAGCTAACACGGCTGCATTGTCTGTAGTCTCTGTATGACTAACTGCAGAAGGCGAAATGCTATCGCTAGAAGCTAACACGGCTGCATTGTCTGTAGTCTCTGTATGACTAACTGCAGAAGGCAAAATGCTATCGCTACAAGCTAACACGGCTGCATTGTCTGTAGTCTCTGTATGACTAACTGCAGAAGGCGAAATGCTAACACACGGCTGCATTGTCTGTAGTCTCTGTATGACTAACTGCAGAAGGCGAAATGCTATCGCTACAAGCTAACACGGCTGCATTGTCTGTAGTCTCTGTATGACTAACTGCAGAAGGCGAAATGCTATCGCTACAAGCTAACACGGCTGCATTGTCTGTAGTCTCTGTATGACTAACTGCAGAAGGCGAAATGCTATCGCTACAAGCTAACACGGCTGCATTGTCTGTAGTCTCTGTATGACTAACTGCAGAAGGCGAAATGCTATCGCTACAAGCTAACACGGCTGCATTGTCTGTAGTCTCTGTATGACTAACTGCAGAAGGCGAAATGCTATCGCTACAAGCTAACACGGCTGCATTGTCTGTAGTCTCTGTATGACTAACTGCAGCAGGCGAAATGCTATCGCTACAAGCTAACACGGCTGCATTGTCTGTAGTCTCTGTATGACTAACTGCAGAAGGCGAAATGCTATCGCTAGAAGCTAACACGGCTGCATTGTCTGTAGTCTCTGTATGACTAACTGCAGAAGGCGCTAGAAGCTAACACGGCTGCATTGTCTGTAGTCTCTGTATGACTAACTGCAGAAGGCGAAATGCTATCGCTAGAAGCTAACACGGCTGCATTGTCTGTAGTCTCTGTATGACTAACTGCAGAAGGCGAAATGCTATCGCTACAAGCTAACACGGCTGCATTGTCTGTAGTCTCTGTATGACTAACTGCAGAAGGCAAAATGCTATTGCTATAAGCTAACACGGCTGCATTGTCTGTAGACTCTGTATGACTAACTGGAGAAGGCGAAATGCTATTGATAAAAGCTAACACAGCTTCCTATGGCTGGATACTGGCCCCTTTAATTTCAAAGGTAGACTTTGGGAGTTTTCTCCATCTGTTACTTTGCTTGCAGTTATATTTAAGTAGCTTGTCTGTTTTTTTAGGCCTGTGGATTTCATGTTTCACGGTTGTGGTTTCTGACCAGGTCTGCTCTTCAAAGCTAACCTTGGCTAACCTTGCTAGCCAGGAAGTTGACTTTGCGTGTCTCGATCTTACTTGACAAAGCGCAGTAAGTCAAACTCACTCTCTGCTCTGGATAGTGTAACTATTTCCGTTATTTTCTTGGTTACAAATTAAGAAAAGGTGGAATTCCTAAATAACATTGTGCCTCTTGTAGCTACAGAACACTCGTAACTTTAGTAAAGATACTCGTTTTTGTGAGGACTGTATCTGAATGCTCTCTTTGGGTCAAGTTGATTTCATCATGTACTTCAATTATACAAATGGTATACTTTCATACTTCTTGTTCCTAAGGCTAGTGTCAAATTGCTTTTATTATGTTGCTACAAATGAGATAAGGGTGGAACTGCTAAAAATGTCTATTAGGCTTCTCAGAGCATTGGGGAGAGCTCCAAACCGTAGAGTGTGGGCGTGTGTGTGTGTGTGTGCGTGTGCGTGTGCGTGTGCGTGTGCGTGTGCGTGTGTGTGTGTGTGTGTGTGTGTGTGTGTGTGTGTGTGTGTGTGTGTGTGTGTGTGTGTGTGTGTGTGTGTGTGTGTGTGTGTGTGTGTGTGTGTGTGTGTGTGTGTGTCCATACATGTGTGTGTAGAGTATCTGAAAGGCCCTTTCAGCAGGACCATGGTGACTTGATGGTGTTTAGCCCGTCCTCCCCCACCTCTCCTGGGAATTGTCTATGAGGCAATCCCAGTTGTCCCTCTCCTCTCCCCTCTCCCCTCCTCTCCTCTCCTCTCCTCTCCTCTCCTCTCCTCTCCTCTCCTCTCCTCTCCTCTCCTCTCCTCTCCTCCCTCTCCTCTCCTCTCCTCTCCTCTCCTCTCCCTCCCCTCCTCTCCTCTCCTCTCCTCCTCTCCCTCTCCTCTCCTCTCCTCTCCCCTCTCCCTCTCCTCTCCTCTCCTCTCCTCTCTCTCCTCTCCTCTCCTCTCCTCTCCTCTGCTCCGCTGCATCCATATAGCACTAATGATTATGGAAGTGGACAGTTTTTAATGCAGTAATGTCATCAGTGCCGCCATTTGATTGCAGGTCCAATGCACTTGACGGCGCCCGCAAATGCATCTAATGCATCTAATGCCCACCCTCTGCAGAGTAGTCCAGTGGATCCATATTCAGAACACACAGCAGAGGTTGGTTAGGTGTGTGGAGCCTCACATTTTGGAGTGTGTCGTCATGGGTTCTGGTTTGTGTCAGACACCCATACCATTTGACATTTTCTACGTTTGAAGTCGTACTTAAGAGCACTAACTCCAAATGGCATCCAAGTGTCTCAGAACTGCAAAGAAGCATAGATTAGCCTTTGTTTATTTTTCGTGGTTGGGATTCGGGCAACCCTAGGGGCTGTCACTGGCTTCCACCAAAAGCCAGATCTACAGCAGAGAATCTAGAAATGGCTCCCTGCTTTAATTAAAATCTCTCTTTCTCCTTACTTGCTAGACTCATAGTTTAGGGAGACCATGGCAACCCAGACCCACAATGCCCTGGGGGTGCCCTCTCAGCCATGGCTTTGTCTTTGGCTGCATCTGAAATGATACCATATTCCTTATGTAGTGCACTACTTTTGACCAGAGCCCTACATTCAAAGGTAGTGCACTATATAGGTAATAGCATGCCACTTCAGACCCACCCCTTGTCCAGTGAGGGTTCAGGGAACATGTCACCTGACCCAGTCAGGCCAGGGCCCGGTCAGTCAGTCATCCGCTGCGTCCCTCGGTCCTCACAGTCCAGTGGAGCGCCCCTCGCCCTGGTGCGGCTAAAACAACACGCTGCAGCCAGTTTGAATAATACCCCGGTGCAGGTTGTATAAGGGACTGAATGGTACACACTCACACACACGGTGGACATGTGGGGTCTGGACATGAGGCGACGAGGTGTACGACGAGTGTTTGTGCTTATGTTTTTATGTCTACGTAGTGGTACACGTCATGCACAATATGTATCGTTATCCGAGTAACTTCGAGGGTATGTGAGAATGTGTGTATTAGAATATGTGCGACTTTGCGTACGAGTCTGTGTGGGTGGGTGTTGGTAACGGTATGTCTGGGGACCTACCACCACAGTCCCCGATGCTCCCACAGAACACATCCCAAGACCCTCTCCCCCTCTCTCTCCTTCTACATCCCTCTATCCCCTCTCTCTCTCCGCCCGTCTTCCCTTCCTGCAGTTCATATTTCAGTTTGCTCGCAGGTCCGTGCCAGACGGAAATTTGCTGAGGCTGCAGGAGCCCCCTCGGAGGCCACACGGAGGAGGGACAGGAGGGGAACAATCGGGCCCAGTCCTCCCTCTCTCTCTCTCTCTCGTTCTCTCTCTCTCTCCGTCTCGCTCTCCCCAGCCTGCCAGGCTGCACAGGTCCTCAGGGTGACTCGCTGTTGGCTCAGGACACAAAATCCCCCGAATACCTCCCCCCACCCTGCTCCTCCTCTCCCTCCCTCCTTCCCTCCCTTTAACTCCCCGGGGTGGGACGGTGAGGCCATCCAGTCATACGCTGTCCATCAGCGTGTGTTTACTCTCGATGTGACAGGGCCGACACATCTGGAGTGCATATTCAGGTTCCCTCTCTCTCTCTCTCTCTCCCTCCCTTCCTCTCTCTCTCGCTCTCTTTCTCCCTCCCTCTCTCTCTCTCTGTCTCCTCCCCTCTCTCTCGCTCTCCTCAGTGCCACTAGGCACATTCCGCCAGATCATTTCAGCCCCCGTTGTTATGGCGATTGTCTCTCCCCTCCAGTGATTTTCAAGTTGCATGACAGAAATTGCTGGAGCTAACCAGGAGTGCAGGGGTGTGCAGGGGAGGTTAGGGGAAAGAGGGCGAACGGGAGGAGGAGGGGACAAAAGTCAAGGGAGATCAGGAGAGAGGAGAAGAGGAGGAAAGGAGGGGGTACATTTTTTTTTCTTCTTTCAGAGAGCAAACTAATTACAGTTTGAGTTCTTCCATTCTTCCCTCTCTCCGTTCAGACACCCTGGCTTGTGGTCTAATGAAGTGACACTCTTTTCTTTCTCTCTCTTTCTCTCTCCCCCTTTGCTCTCTCACTCATCTTTCTCCCCCTTCCTTTCCCCTAACATTCCTGTGCTGGTGTGTGACTGTGACGGCTTGTCATCTCCTGGAATGTCCTTCTCTCCCACCTCGTTCCTGTTTCACGTGAAGCATTCCTTCCTGGGTTTCCGACCCTCACACTCACTCACACACTGAAACGCTAGCTCTTTGAAAACGTGTGCGTACCAACCCACACACACTCACCTCAACTCCTCTTACACACACTGAAACGCTAGCTCTTTGAAAACGTGTGCGTACCAACCCACACACACTCACCTCAACTCCTCTTACACACACTGAAACGCTAGCTCTTTGAAAACGTGTGCTAGCAGATGGTGTCCATTCGGCTGCATTCTTACCATTGGCTGGGGTCCACAACAAGCAGAGAGATCCACAGATCTGTTGTCCACGGGTTGTTTCTCAACTGGAGAAAAGTGTTCTCCTTATTTTATCTCGTGTTGCCTGTGGTAGGAAAACGGGACCATTTAGTGTATTCTGGTAGACCAGAGGAATTCTCATGATTACATTAATGACAAAATGGGGTTTACCAAAAGCAGCTTATAAATGAAAAACTGTTGTTTCACACAAACTGTGTGTGTTTTGTAGCTTGTCCGATGCAGGTCCTAGTAGCCACACGTTTGACATTTCATTTAGAATTTTATTAAATAGATGTTAGCAATTACCATTCTTTGTCTAACAGAGCACAGACAGTGAGAGTTGTTTTTAATCAGACATGATGTGTTGTGTGAGGCTCTCTCCCATTTCTCTCACGTTCAACAGTACAGTATCTGGATGGAATTCTTTCTCTATTTCTATCATGTGACTTTTAATGAAGACAAGATCTTTTGCTTTAGATAATTACTAGGCCCTGATGCAGGGCCTGTTTCCTACTGTACATGCAGACATATGGAGACACATGTTTCCTACTGTACATGCAGACATATGGAGACACATGTTTCCTACTGTACATGCAGACATATGGAGACACATGTTTCCTACTGTACATGCAGACATATGGAGACACATGTTTCCTACTGTACATGCAGACATATGGAGACACATGTTTCCTACTGTACATGCAGACATATGGAGACACATGTTTCCTACTGTACATGCAGACATATGGAGACACATGTTTCCTACTGTACATGCAGACATATGGAGACACATGTTTCCTACTGTACATGCAGACATATGGAGACACATGTTTCCTACTGTACATGCAGACATATGGAGACACATGTTTCCTACTGTACATGCAGACATATGGAGACACATGTTTCCTACTGTACATGCAGACATATGGAGACACATGTTTCCTACTGTACATGCAGACATATGGAGACACATGTTTCCTACTGTACATGCAGACATATGGAGACACATGTTTCCTACTGTACATGCAGACATATGGAGACACATGTTTCCTACTGTACATGCAGACATATGGAGACACATGTTTCCTACTGTACATGCAGACATATGAAGACACATGTTTCCTACTGTACATGCAGACATATGGAGACACATGTTTCCTACTGTACATGCAGACATATGGAGACACATGTTTCCTACTGTACATGCAGACATATGGAGACACATGTTTCCTACTGTACATGCAGACATATGGAGACACATGTTTCCTACTGTACATGCAGACATATGGAGACACATGTTTCCTACTGTACATGCAGACATATGGAGACACATGTTTCCTACTGTACATGCAGACATATGGAGACACATGTTTCCTACTGTACATGCAGACATATAGAGAAACATGTTTCCTACTGTACATGCAGACATATGGAGACACATGTTTCCTACTGTACATGCAGACATATGGAGACACATGTTTCCTACTGTACATGCAGACATATGGAGACACATGTTTCCTACTGTACATGCAGACATATGGAGACACATGTTTCCTACTGTACATGCAGACATATGGAGACACATGTTTCCTACTGTACATGCAGACATATGGAGACACATGTTTCCTACTGTACATGCAGACATATGGAGACACATGTTTCCTACTGTACATGCAGACATATGGAGACACATGTTTCCTACTGTACATGCAGACATATGGAGACACATGTTTCCTACTGTACATGCAGACATATGGAGACACATGTTTCCTACTGTACATGCAGACATATGGAGACACATGTTTCCTACTGTACATGCAGACATATGGAGACACATGTTTCCTACTGTACATGCAGACATATGGAGACACATGTTTCCTACTGTACATGCAGACATATGGAGACACATGTTTCCTACTGTACATGCAGACATATGGAGACACATGTTTCCTACTGTACATGCAGACATATGGAGACACATGTTTCCTACTGTACATGCAGACATATGGAGACACATGTTTCCTACTGTACATGCAGACATATGGAGACACATGTTTCCTACTGTACATGCAGACATATGGAGAAACATGTTTCCTACTGTACATGCAGACATATGGAGACACATGTTTCCTACTGTACATGCAGACATATGGAGACACATGTTTCCTACTGTACATGCAGACATATGGAGACACATGTTTCCTACTGTACATGCAGACATATGGAGACACATGTTTCCTACTGTACATGCAGACATATGGAGACACATGTTTCCTACTGTACATGCAGACATATGGAGACACATGTTTCCTACTGTACATGCAGACATATGGAGACACATGTTTCCTACTGTACATGCAGACATATGGAGACACATGTTTCCTACTGTACATGCAGACATATGGAGACACATGTTTCCTACTGTACATGCAGACATATGGAGACACATGTTTCCTACTGTACATGCAGACATATGGAGACACATGTTTCCTACTGTACATGCAGACATATGGAGACACATGTTTCCTACTGTACATGCAGACATATGGAGAAACATGTTTCCTACTGTACATGCAGACATATGGAGACACATGTTTCCTACTGTACATGCAGACATATGGAGACACATGTTTCCTACTGTACATGCAGACATATGGAGACACATGTTTCCTACTGTACATGCAGACATATGGAGACACATGTTTCCTACTGTACATGCAGACATATGGAGACACATGTTTCCTACTGTACATGCAGACATATGGAGACACATGTTTCCTACTGTACATGCAGACATATGAAGAGGCAGGCAGGATGTTAGGTCTAATGGTATACAGGAACATGTTGGACTCATTCGCTGAGTACCAGAGATCCAATGGAAGTCAATAATGACAATGAAGTGGTGGCTGGGGGTAGTGTGTATGTGTGTTGGGAGGGTTCTGTGTGTGTGTGTGTGTGTGTGTGTGTTTTGGTGTGTGTGTGTGTGTGTGTGTGTGTAGTTTTGGGGGAAGGGGGTACCTTTTGAGTCCCTTAATTGACATGATCTCCTGGAATGACAACAGCTGTGTGTGTGTGTGTGTGTGTGTGTGTGTGTGTGTGTGTGTGTGTGTGTGTGTGTGTGTGTGTGTGTGTGTGTGTGTGTGTGTGTGTGTGTGTGTGTGTGTGTGTGTGTGTGTGTGTGTGTGGTCTCATATTTATTCAGCTCAACGCCTGGATGAGCAGGACTTATCCTCTGTCCTGATTACCCTGCCTGCCCTGCCACCATTAATCCTTCAGAGACCCTGGCCCTCTATCACCAGTCTCTAACACACACACACACAGACTAACAGACAGACATTCCCCATACTCTCTCTTTTTCTCTCTGTCTCTGGTTAGTCCTGAGGGCAGAGATGAGAGGTAGTGTGTGTGTGTGTGTGCATCTTCTCTCTGTCACCTGGCCCTCCAGGCCCCTGTTAGGCATCCCTAGGGGCCCCCATTCCCTCTAATGCAACGCACAACATTTTTGTGTGTGAGTGTGTTTGCACGTAGCTACCCTCCTGATGTTCCTCTCCCATATCACCCATCCTTTTCTTTGGTAGAGACACAGTCTTAAGTAGCCAGAGCCCTAGCTGTGTGTGTGTCTCTGTCTCTCTACTCAGGACACCGGTGATCCTTCAATAACAGCCATCCCAGCCAAGACATAATATTGAACATGGCCACATTCCCTCTACCTGCTCTGTGCCCGTTTATCAATTATTGAAATGAGAAAGTAAAAAACATTGTACTGATAAGTCGGCTCTTTGTTTATGGCTCGCTACGAGCACGAGCACTTGAGACACACACACACACACACACACACACACACACACACACACACACACACACACACACACACACACACACACACACACACACACACACACACACACAGTTGATGGAGGCTGGCGTTCCCCACCCCAACTTTCACCAGCACTACTTCAGGCCTCTTGACTGAAGGTCAAGGAGCGGGTTGTTTAGTTGTGGTGGCTGTATGTAAAGAACCCAGGGGGATCCAGCAGCCTGTTATGACTCTGATGGAAGGATGGTGGGAGCCGGTGCCAAAGCCCTTTTCAATGTACACAGTAGGGGAGGAGGGGAGGAGAGGAAGGGAGGGAGAGGGAAGAAGGGAGAGGAGAGGGAGGTTTGGGACCAGCTCATTATAAACAGTAGCTCAGGGAAGAGTGCATTGGGGAAAGGGTCTGGCAAGAGATAGCCTTATAGTGGATTAGTGGATTTAAAAAAATATTGTATGTCACACAAGTATTGTGGTATATACTGTGTGTATGATGCAAACAATGGGGGAAAAGCATTGGGAAAGAACATGGGGCTCACTAGATTTATATTCTGAACATAGTGTGTAGCATACTGTGTATAGCATACTGTGTGTAGCATACTGTGTGTAGAATATTGTGTAGCTGTACTGTGTGTAGCATACTGTGTGTGTAGCATACTGTGTGTAGCAATATAGCATACTGTGTGTAGCATACTGTGTGTAGCATACTGTGTGTAGCATACTGTGTGTAGCGTACTGTGTGTAGCATACCGTGTATAGCATACTGTGTGTAGCATACTGTGTGTAGCATACTGTGTGTAGCATACTGTGTGTAGCATACTGTGTATAGCATACTGTGTGTAGCATACTGTGTGTAGCGTACTGTGTGTAGCGTACTGTGTAGCGTACTGCGTGTAGCATACTGCGTGTAGCATACTGTGTGTAGCATACTGTGTGTAGCATACTGTGTGTAGCATACTGTGTGTAGCGTACTGTGTGTAGCATACTGTGTGTAGCGTACTGTGTGTAGCATACTGTGTGTAGCATACTGTGTGTAGCGTACTGTGTGTAGCATACTGTGTGTAGCGTAGCATACTGTGTGTAGCATACTGTGTGTAGCGTACTGTGTAGCGTACTGTGTGGCATACTGTTTGTAGCGTACTGTGTGTAGCGTACTGTTTGTAGCATACTGTGTGTAGCATACTGTGTGTAGCATACTGTGTGTAGCGTACTGCGTGTAGCGTAGCATACTGTGTGTAGCGTACTGTTTGTAGCATACTGTGTGTAGCGTACTGTTTGTAGCATACTGTGTATAGCATACTGTGTGTAGCGTACTGTTTGTAGCATACTGTGTGTAGCGTACTGTTTGTAGCGTACTGCGTGTAGCATACTGTGTGTAGCATACTGTGTGTAGCGTACTGTTTGTAGCATACTGTGTGTAGCATACTGTGCCACACAATGTAAGACCTACAGGATGTTGAGAACCTATTATGTGAAAGAAATCACCTGAGATGTCTTCTCTGTCCATAAATGTTCTGTGTGTGTGTGTGTGTGTGTGTGTGTGTGTGTGTGTGTGTGTGTGTGTGTGTGTGTGTGTGTGTGTGTGTGTGTGTGTGTGTGTGTGTGTTCCTGCCGTTTCAAACGTTGGCAGGGAGATGAAACGCCTGTTGACACAGTGTTCTCTTTCCCCTGTTGCTTTTCCTCTCCTCTGTGTTGGAAGTGACCACAGGACCACCTGAGAGAGAGACACACACACACTCCATCCCCTTCTCCTGCCAGCGCTCCAGCTCTCTCCACTGTCCCCGTCTTCTCCTTTTCCCATAACAAATAACACGGCAGGAAATCCCCCGAACCTCCATCCTTGCTGCTGCAGCATCTCTGTTCCTTATGGCCCAGCCTAGTCCCCTGCTCAGAAGGACTCCCATCCTGAATAGTTCAACATCTCTGTTCCTTATGGCCCAGCCTAGTCCCCTGCTCAGAAGGTCTCCCCTCCTGAAGAGTCCAACATCTCTGTTCCTTATGGCCCAGCCTAGTCCCCTGCTCAGAAGGACTCCCCCCCTGAAGAGTTCAACATCTCTGTTCCTTATGGCCCAGCCTAGTCCCCTGCTCAGAAGGACTCTCCTCCTGAAGAGTTCAACATCTCTGTTCCTTATGGCCCAGCCTAGTCCCCTGCTCAGAAGGACTCCCCTCCTGAAGAGTTCAACATCTCTGTTCCTTATGGCCCAGCCTAGTCCCCTGCTCAGAAGGACTCCCCTCCTGAAGAGTCCAACATCTCTGTTCCTTATGGCCCAGCCTAGTCCCCTGCTCAGAAGGACTCCCCCTGAAGTACTCCCTTATGGCCCAGCCTAGTCCCTGCTGAAGAGTTCAACATCTCTGTTCCTTATGGCCCAGCCCTAGTCCCCTGCTCCAGAAGGACTCCCCCTGAAGAGTCCAACATCTCTGTTCCTTATGGCCCAGCCTAGTCCCTGCTCAGAAGGACTCCCCTCTGAAGAGTCCAACATCTCTGTTCCTTATGGCCCAGCCTAGTCCCCTGCTCAGAAGGACTCTCCTCCTGAAGAGTTCAACATCTCTGTTTCTTATGGCCCAGCCTAGTCCCCTGCTCAGAAGTACTCCCCTCCTGAAGAGTCCAACATCTCTGTTCCTTATGGCCCAGCCTAGTCCCCTGCTCAGAAGTACTCCCCTCCTGAAGAGTCCAACATCTCTGTTCCTTATGGCTCAGCCTAGTCCCCTGCTCAGAAGGACTCTCCTCCTGAAGAGTTCAACATCTCTGTTCCTTATGGCCCAGCCTAGTCCCCTGCTCAACATACTCCCCTCCTGAAGAGTTCTCTGTTCCTTATGGCCCAGCCTAGTCCCCTGCTCAGAAGGACTCCCCTCCTGAAGAGTCCAACATCTCTGTTCCTTATGGCCCAGCCTAGTCCCCTGCTCAGAAGGACTCTCCCTCCTGAAGAGTCCAACATCTCTGTTCCTTATGGCCCAGCCTAGTCCCCTGCTCAGAAGGACTCCCCTCCTGAAGAGTCCAACATCTCTGTTCATATGGCCCAGCCTAGTCCCCTGCTCAGAAGGACTCTCCCTCCTGAAGTCCCCTGCTCAGAAGTACTCAACATCTCTGTTCCTTATGGCCCAGCCTAGTCCCTGCTCAGAAGTACTCCCCCCTGAAGAGTTCAACATCTCTGTTCTTATGGCCCAGCCTAGTCCCTGCTCAGAAGTACTCCCCCTGAAGAGTTCAACATCTCTGTTCCTTATGGCCCAGCCTAGTCCCCTGCTCAAGTACTCCCCCTGAAGTTCAACATCTCTGTTCCTTATGGCCCAGCCTAGTCCCTGCTCAGAAGTACTCCCCCTGAAGGTTCAACTCCCCCCCCTGAAGAAACATCTCTGTTCCTTATGGCCCAGCCTAGTCCCCTGCTCAGAAGTACTCCCCCCCTGAAGAGTTCAACATCTCTGTTCCTTATGGCCCAGCCTAGTCCCCTGCTCAGAAGTACTCCCCCCCTGAAGAGTTCAACATCTCTGTTCCTTATGGCCCAGCCTAGTCCCCTGCTCAGAAGTACTCCCCCCCTGAAGAGTTCAACATCTCTGTTCCTTATGGCCCAGCCTAGTCCCCTGCTCAGAAGGACTCCCCTCCTGAAGAGTCCAACAGCTCTGTTCCTTATGGCCCAGCCTAGTCCCTGCTCAGAAGGACTCCCCTGAAGGGTCCAACATCTCTGTTCCTTATGGCCCAGCCTAGTCCCTGCTCCCCCCTGAAGAGTTCAACATCTCTGTTCCTTAAAGCCTAGTCCCTGCCCTCCTGAAGAGTTCAACATCTCTGTTCCTTATGGCCCAGCCTAGTCCCCTGCTCAAAGGACTCCCCTCCTGAAGAGTCCAACATCTCTGTTCATATGGCCCAGCCTAGTCCCTGCTCAGAAGGACTCCCCTCCTGAAGAGTTCAACATCTCTGTTCCTTATGGCCCAGCCTAGTCCCCTGCTCAGCAGGACTCCCCCTGAATAGTTCAACATCTCTGTTCCTTATGGCCCAGCCTAGTCCCCTGCTCAGAAGGACTCCCCCTGAAGAGTTCCAACATCTCTGTTCAAAGGACTCCCCCTGAAGAGCATCTCTGTCCAACATCTCTGTTCTCTTATGGCCCAGCCTAGTCCCCTGCTCAGAAGGACTCCCCTGAAGAGTCCAACATCTCTGTTCCTTATGGCCCAGCCTAGTCCCTGCTCAGAAGGACTCCCCCTGAAGAGTTCAACATCTCTGGTCCTTATGGCCCAGCCTAGTCCCCTGCTCAGGGACTCCCCCTGAAGAGTCCAACATCTCTGTTCCTTATGGCCCAGCCTAGTCCCCTGCTCAGAAGGACTCCCCTCCTGAAGAGTCAACATCTCTGTTCCTTATCCCCTCCTGAAGCCAACATCTCTGTTCCTATGGCCCAGCCCCCTGCTCAGAAGGACTCCCCTCCTGAAGAGTCCAACATCTCTGTTCCTTATGGCCCAGCCTAGTCCCCTGCTCTCCTCCTGAAGGTTCAACATCTCTGTTCCTATGAGCCTAGTCCCCCTCAGAAGAGTTCAACATCTCTGTTCCTTATGGCCCAGCCTAGTCCCTGCTCAGAAGGACTCTCCTCCTGAAGAGTTCAACATCTCTGTTCCTTATGGCCCAGCCTAGTCCCCTGCTCAGAAGGACTCCCCTCCTGAAGAGTCCAACATCTCTGTTCCTTATGGCCCAGCCTAGTCCCCTGCTCAGAAGGACTCTCCTCTGAAGAGTCCAACATCTCTGTTCATATGGCCCAGCCTAGTCCCCTGCTCAGAAGTACTCCCCTCCTGAAGAGTCCAACATCTCTGTTCCTTATGGCCCAGCCTAGTCCCCTGCTCAAGTACTCCCCTCCTGAAGAGTCCAACATCTCTGTTCCTTATGGCCCAGCCTAGTCCCTGCTCAGAAGGACTCCCTCTGAAGAGTCCAACATCTCTGTTCCTTATGGCCCAGCCTAGTCCCCTGCTCAGAAGGACTCTCCTCCTGAAGAGTTCAACATCTCTGTTTCTTATGGCCCAGCCTAGTCCCTGCTCAAGTACTCCCCTGAGTCCAACATCTCTGTTCCTTATGGCCCAGCCTAGTCCCCTGCTCAGAAGGACTCCCCTCCTGAAGAGTCCAACATCTCTGTTCCTTATGGCCCAGCCTAGTCCCCTGCTCAGAAGGACTCCCCCTGAAGAGTTCCTGAAGAGTTCAACATCTCTGTTCCTTATGGCCCAGCCTAGTCCCTGCTCAGAAGGACTCCCTGTTCCTGAAGAGTTCAACATCTCTGTTCCTTATGGCCCAGCCTAGTCCCTGCTCAGAAGGACTCCCCCTGAAGAGTCCAACATCTCTGTTCCTTATGGCCCAGCCTAGTCCCTGCTCAGAAGGACTCCCCTCCTGAAGAGTCCAACATCTCTGTTCCTTATGGCCCAGCCTAGTCCCCTGCTCAGACTCCCCCCAGCCTAGGTTCACATCTCTGTTCCTTATGGCCCAGCCTAGTCCCCTGCTCAGAAGTACTCCCCCCTGAGTTCAACATCTCTGTTCCTTATGGCCCAGCCTAGTCCCCTGCTCAGAAGTACTCCCCCTGAAGAGTTCAGTTCCTTATAGTCCCTGCTCAGAGGTACTCCCCCTGACTCCCCTGCTCAGAAGTACTCCCCCTGAAGAGTTCAACATCTCTGTTCCTTATGGCCCAGCCTAGTCCCTGCTCAGAAGGACTCCCCTCCTGAAGAGTCCAACATCTCTGTTCCTTATGGCCCAGCCTAGTCCCCTGCTCAGCTCCCCCCTGAAGAGTCCAACAGCTCTGTTCCTTATGGCCCAGCCTAGTCCCTGCTCAGAAGGACTCCCCCTGAAGAGTCCAACAGCTCTGTTCCTTATGGCCCAGCCTAGTCCCTGCTCAGAAGGACTCCCTCCTGAAGAGTCCAACATCTCTGTTCCTTGTGGCCCAGCCTAGTCCCCTGCTCAGAGGACTCCCCCCTGAAAGAGTTCAACATCTCTGTTCCTTATGGCTCAGCCTAGTCCCTGCTCAGAAGGACTCCCCCTGAAGGTTCACATCTCTGTTCCTTAAAGACTCCCTCCTGAAGAGTCCAACATCTCTGTTCATATGGCCCAGCCTAGTCCCCTGCTCAGAAGGACTCCCCCTGAAGAGTCCAACATCTCTGTTCCTTATGGCCCAGCCTAGTCCCCTGCTCAGAAGGACTCTCCTCTGAAAGAGTTCAACATCTCTGTTCCTGGCCCAGCCTAGTCCCCTGCTCAGCAGGACTCCCCCCTGAATAGTCCAACATCTCTGTTCCTTATGGCCCAGCCCTAGTCCCCTGCTCAGAAGGACTCCCCCTGAAGAGTCCAACATCTCTGTTCCTTAAGGACTCCCCTCCTGAAGAGTTCCAACATCTCTGTTCATATGGCCCAGCCTAGTCCCCTGCTCAGAAGGACTCCCCTCCAACATCTCTCTGATGGCCCAGCCTAGTCCCCTGCAACATCCCCCTGAAGAGTTCAGCTCTCTGGTCATATGGCCCAGCCTAGTCCCCTGCTCAGAAGGACTCCCCTGAAAGAGTCCAACATCTCTGTTCCTTATGGCCCAGCCTAGTCCCCTGCTCAGAAGGACTCCCCCTGAAGAGTCCAACATCTCTGTTCCTTAAGGACTCCCCTCCTGAAGAGTCCAACATCTCTGTTCCTTATGGCCCAGCCTAGTCCCTGCTCAGAAGGACTCCCCTCCTGAAGAGTCCAACATCTCTGTTCATATGGCCCAGCCTAGTCC
>NW_026289049.1:500000-515000 GCF_023373465.1 Oncorhynchus keta | reverse complement strand
GGGAGAGAGACGATGGGGAGAGCGAGAGGGGGAGGGAGAAGAGAGATGATGGGGGAGAGGGGAGGGAGAGAGAGACGATGGGGGAGAGGGGAGGGAGAGAGAGAGACTATGGGGGAGAGAGAGACAATGGGGAGAGGGGGATAGGGGAGGGAGAGAGAGAGACGATGAGGGAGAGAGAGACGGGGGAGAGGGGAGGGAGAGATGATGGGGGAGAGGGGAGGGAAGAGGAAGAGAGACGATGGGGGAGATGGGGAGGGAGAGAGAGAGACAATGGGGGAGAGGGGAGGGAGAGAGACAATGGGGGAGAGGGGGAGGGAGAGAGAGACGATGGGGAGAGGGGGAGGGGGGAGGGAGAGAGACAATGGGGAGGGAGAGAGAGAGAGACTATGGGGAGAGGGGAGGGAGAGAGAGAGACTATGGGGGAGAGGGGGAGGGAGAGAGAGAGAGCCCCAGGACAGCAGTACAATTAGACCCAACCAAATCATGAAAAAACAAAAAGATAATTACTTGACACATTGGAAAGAATTAACAAAAAAACAGAGCAAACCAGAATGCTATTTGGCCCTAAACAGAGAGTACACAGCGGCAGAATACCTGACCACTGTGACTGACCCAAAATTAAGGAAAGCTTTGACTATGTCCAGACTCAGTGAGCATAGCCTTGCTATTGAGAAAAGCCGCCGTAGGCAGACATGGCTCTCAAGAGAAGACAGGCTATGTGCTCACTGCCCACAAAATGAGGTGGAAAATGAGCTGCACTTCCTAACCTCCTGCCCAATATATGACCATATTAGAGAGACATATTCCCCTCAGATTACACAGAACCACAAAGAATTTGAAAACAAATCCAATTTTGATAAACTCCCATATCTACTGGGTGACATCCCACAGTGTGCCATCACAGCAGCAAGATTTGTGGCCTGTTGCCACGAGAAAGGGCAACCAGTGAAGAACACACACCATATTTATGCTTATTTATTTTATCTTGTGTCCTTTACCATTTGTACATTGTTAAAACACTGTATATATATAATATGACATTTGTAATGTCTTTATTGTTTTGAAACTTCTGTATGTGTAATGTTTACTGTTAATTTTTATTGTTTATTTCACTTTATATATTAACTTTATATATTATCTACCTCACTTGCTTTGGCAATGTTAACACATGGTTCCCATGCCAATAAAGCCCTTGAATTGAATTGAATTGAATTGAATTGAATTGAATTGATGAGAGACGATGGGGGAGGGGGAGGGAGGGAGAGGAAGAGACAATGGGGAGAGGGAGGGGGGGGAGAGAGACGATGGGGGAGAGGGGAGGGAGGAAAGGGAGACGATGGGGCAGAGGGGGAGGTAGGGAGGGAGAGAGAGAGACGATGGGGGGAGAGGGGGAGGTAGGGAGAGAGAGAGAGACGATGGGGAGAGGGAGAGGGAGGGGAGAGGAGAGACGATGGGGGAGAGGGGAAGGGAGGGAGAGAGAGATGACGGGGGGGAGGGAGGGAGAGAGACGATGGGGGAGAGGGGGAGAGGGGGAGAGAGACGATGGGGAGGGAGGGAGCAAGGGAGGGAGGGAGGTAGGGAGGGAGGGAGCAAGGGACGCAGCTGTAGAGGATTAGTGCCCAGAGCGGAGGGTTGGTGCCTGGGTCCAGGAATGCACCACAACACCCACACCCCCCTGAGAGGGCGGGGGAGGTTAGGGGTATAGGGCACAGAGTTGTCTTGGGGGTCCCTCTCTTCCACTCACAGTGAGGTCAAAGGCCAGCCTGTGTGTGTGTGTATGTGTCAGCATGTGTCAGGGACTGACTGGACACAGATTCACCTCTCACATCTCTCTCTCTCTCTCTCTCTCTCTCTCTCTCTCTCTCTCTCTCTCTCTCTCTCCTGCTCCCCCTCTCGCTCCCTCTCGCTACTTGGGCCCTTTGGCAGTGATCATCCCTAGTTCACAAGACCCCTTCCTCCTTCCTCTCTCTCCGTGTCACATTCTTTGTCTTGTGAGCCAGTGTGATTTATGTATTGACACAGGAAACAGCCTGGTAATTGCATGCTACAGTCAGGAACACCGAACCGGGGAGGAGGGACATCCATCAAACGTCTGGCGGTGTCATACTGTTATGGATCAATATTTCTCTACCATCTCTAACCGTAACCCCCTGCCCCGCCCAGCCGCCACACCACACCTAGCCGACAGCTAAACACACCGTTTAAACAGGTTTTTATTTGTTGAACAGATGTAACTCTGACTGGCTATGGATTCATGGGATATCTGTAGTTACTTGTGTCCATGTTGATAGATAGTTGTTGGAATATGAGTTTAGTGGGGTTCTCTTTTCAGTGACCCTGAGTGTATGTAGTATTCTCTCATAAGTGACCTCCCTTCTCTACATGTGCCTCCCCGCCTTTTAAACCATCAGGCCCCTCTCCTTGGTTTGTCCGCTCCTGCCTTCAGCTCCTGTCACTCCTGTGTCTCCCACGTCTACGGTCGTTGGGGCAACCCACTCCTTTCCCCCGTGGACGTGTTCAACGGTGCCGCACTGATCCCCATCTCCGCCTGACAACGTCCTCAACGAGGTGACCGTGGCGTTACCGCTACAGCCTCGTCGTCACGGTGATAGCCTGACAGTCTGTCCGTCTAGTGTCTCATCCATTTTGAAACCACTCCACCTGTTTCGGACGATGCCCCGCGTCCGTCCACCCGTCCACCCGCCCGTCCGTCCGTCCCTGCCCTTAACTCCCTTCCCCTATTTTTCTATTCTCTTCCAGCCACTTAAGTCGTGATGCGCTAAAGGATGTTTTCTCCATCCAGCCTGCAGCACCATTATTACACACTTGTTGTTTTGTCCACAGCCCATAAAAGACTGTGTGTGTGTGCGTGTGCGTGTGTGTGCGTGTGCGTGTGCGTGTGCGTGTGTGCGCGTGCGTGTGTGTGTGTGTGTGTGTGTGTGTGTGTGTGTGTGTGTGTGTGTGTGTGTGTGTGTGTGTGTGTGTGTGTGTGTGTGAACCAGACCAGACACTATCCTTCAGTGGAATTTGCCGTAAGTGGGGGGGACGTCAATTTAGGTTCTGCATGTGTTGGCCTGGGCCTTTTACTGTGTAGACTCTCAGCCACTCTAGTGGCCTGGGCCTTTTACTGTGTAGACTCTCAGCCACTCTAGTGGCCTGGGCCTTTTACTGTGTAGACTCTCAGCCACTCTAGTGGTCTGGGCCTTTTACTGTGTAAACTCTCAGCCACTCTAGTGGTCTGGGCCTTTTACTGTGTAGACTCTCAGCCACTCTAGTGGTCTGGGCCTTTCACTGTGTAGACTCTCAGCCACTCTAGTGGCCTGGGCCTTTACTGTGTAGACTCTCAGCCACTCTAGTGACCTGGGCCTTTTACTGTGTAGACTCTCAGCCACTCTAGTGGTCTGGGCCTTTACTGTGTAGACTCTCAGCCACTCTAGTGGTCTGGGCCTTTTACTGTGTAAACTCTCAGCCACTCTAGTGGTCTGGGCCTTTACTGTGTAAACTCTCAGCCACTCTAGTGGTCTGGGCCTTTTACTGTGTAGACTCTCAGCCACTCTAGTGGTCTGGGCCTTTTACTGTGTAGACTCTCAGCCACTCTAGTGACCTGGGCCTTTTACTGTGTAGACTCTCAGCCACTCTAGTGGTCTGGGCCTTTTACTGTGTGGACTCTCAGCCACTCTAGTGGCCTGGGCCTTTTACTGTGTAGACTCTCAGCCACTCTAGTGGTCTGGGCCTTTTACTGTGTAGACTCTCAGCCACTCTAGTGGTCTGGGCCTTTTACTGTGTAGACTCTCAGCCACTCTAGTGGTCTGGGCCTTTTACTGTGTAGACTCTCAGCCACTCTAGTGGTCTGGGCCTTTTACTGTGTAGACTCTCAGCCACTCTAGTGGTCTGGGCCTTTTACTGTGTAAACTCTCAGCCACTCTAGTGGTCTGGGCCTTTTACTGTGTAAACTCTCAGCCACTCTAGTGGTCTGGGCCTTTTACTGTGTAGACTCTCAGCCACTCTAGTGGTCTGGGCCTTTTACTGTGTAGACTCTCAGCCACTCTAGTGGTCTGGGCCTTTTACTGTGTAGACTCTCAGCCACTCTAGTGGTCTGGGCCTTTTACTGTGTAGACTCTCAGCCACTCTAGTGGTCTGGGCCTTTTACTGTGTAGACTCTCAGCCACTCTAGTGGTCTGGGCCTTTCACTGTGTAGACTCTCAGCCACTCTAGTGGCCTGGGCCTTTTACTGTGTAGACTCTCAGCCACTCTAGTGGTCTGGGCCTTTTACTGTGTAGACTCTCAGCCGCTCTAGTGGCCTGGGCCTTTTACTGTGTAGACTCTCAGCCACTCTAGTGGTCTGGGCCTTTCACTGTGTAGACTCTCAGCCACTCTAGTGGTCTGGGCCTTTTACTGTGTAAACTCTCAGCCGCTCTAGTGGTCTGGGCCTTTTACTGTGTAGACTCTCAGCCACTCTAGTGGCCTGGGCCTTTTACTGTGTAGACTCTCAGCCACTCTAGTGGTCTGGGCCTTTTACTGTGTAGACTCTCAGCCACTCTAGTGGTCTGGGCCTTTACTGTGTAGACTCTCAGCCACTCTAGTGGTCTGGGCCTTTACTGTGTAGACTCTCAGCCACTCTAGTGGTCTGGCCTTCATATAGACTCTCAGCCATCTGTTTGGGCCTTTACTCTGTTCTCAGCCAAATAGTGGTCTGGGCCTTTTACTGTGTTCTCAGCCACTCTAGTGGTCTGGGCCTTTACTTGTGACTCTCAGCCACTCTAGTGGTCTGGGCCTTTACTGTTGTAGACTCTCAGCCACTCTAGTGGTCTGGGCCTTTACTGTGTAGACTCTCAGCCACTCTAGGGCCTGGGCCTTTTACTGAGACTCTCAGCCACTCTAGTGGCCTGGGCCTTTTACTGTGTAGACTCTCAGCCACTCTAGTGAAGGCCCTTCATATGAGTATGACATTGTTTACACGTCTTCCCAAATAGAGTTTTTGGTTCAATGAAGTAAGAGAGGGAAATGATTGTGTAATGCTGGCATTTGTCCTCAGCGGAGAGAGAGAGAGAGATACAGAGAGGGAGGGAGGATGCAGAGAGAGGGGAGGGAGAGATGCAGAGAGAGAGAGAGAGAGTTCCAGAGAGAGAGGGAGGGAGAGATGCAGAGAGAGAGAGAGTTCAGAGAGAGAGAGGGAGAGATGCAGAGAGAGAGAGAGAGAGGCAGATGCAGAGAGAGAGAGGGAGAGTTCCAGAGAGTCAGAGAAATGGCCCTGGAGGTGTGGGTTAAAGAGCGTGACTCAGCTCAGACACCCTCCTACCTTCCTCTCCTCCCTATACAGGCTCAGACACCCACCTACCTTCCTCTCCTCCCTATACAGGCTCAGACGACACCCTGCCCTGACACAACTGGGTGTGGTGAGACACAGAAAGGGGCATCCTTTGACAGATGACAGGTTTCAACACATCCCCCCTCACAGCCACCAGCTACTCCTCTCTCTCATGTCTGTCCCTGTCCTCTCTGCTGTACCTGCCTGCCTGTAGTATTACAGAGCACCTTTCCCTCTTAACATTGTGCTCTGCCAAAAGAGGTCCCAGGTTTAAACACATCCCCCTGTGGCTGGCAGACACTCACTGCCCTCTCCGTAACATCTAACTGCCCCAGAACCAATTCCCTCATACCAGCGCTGAGGCCTGCAACTATCTTAGCACCATGACCCACTGGAACACCTTGAAACAGCAGGTGATATCATACCACAACCCAGCACCCAGCCAGCAAAAAGAACAGACAAAGAAAAGGAGGGGGAGTGAAGGTTGGTTCTTCACACGCCTTTTCAATCCCCGGGGCACGTCCCAAATGGATGCCTGTTCCTATGTAGTGCACTACTTTAGACCACTCTGGTCAAAGCAGTGCACTATATAGGAACAGGGCCACCATTTGGAACCCCAGGCATAAAGTCTTAATTGCGAGAGGAGAGGGGAAGCAGCCATCTGCTATTGTTCAATAAGACTTTATTGGTGCATGAGTCATCTTATACCAGGCCACTGCCAACTGCTTTGTACGAACACCGACCCAAATGAAAAACCCCACAGAATAAAACACAGAAAGCGACATACAGAGCTAAAGTGATAAACAAATAAATAGAATACGGCGGGCGCTTAAAACATTGTCAGGCGTTCACAGTAAGAGTGGATCCATAATTCCACAGCCATGAATCACCACACAAAGAAAGGATAACAAGAAACAGGGAAAAAAGCAGTGCCTGTTATATTTATGATGGTAATAATTAGCGAGGAAATGTAATTTGGAGTGCTATTAGGGGAGGAGGAGGAAGGACTGCGGTGGAAACCCCAGGGTTTCCCGGTCTTTCTTGCAGGGACTCATTTTGGAGCACCGTGATCTTAACATCCTATTCAGCACTTCTCTATCCACCTCAGAGAGGAGGAATATGACTAGAGATATGAAAACTGACACTTTTTAATTTTGTTGCCCTGAAATTAATTTGATGAAGTTCTCTTAATAATCGCTGGTTCTGGTCCAGATTTCAAACTGTGTTATTCTCCTGGTGAGGGGCTAAAATGAACATTTGTAATTGTCTGAGAGCTTGATAGACTGCTAATGGCACACAACTGGACATTCCCTCGCTCTCTGTGTTAGAAATTATACTTCCCTGTGATGCTACTGGATCAAGTAGGCCTCATGTTAAAAGGTGAGCTAGGAGGTGAGGTAGGAAGTGAGGTAGTTATGAGATTCTATCTATCACGTGTAATATAGGTGTGGAGTCCAGAGTATGGTGGTGTTGTGTTCAGCAGTGTAGCTCATAGACACGGTACTGGGAGAGCACAAGGCTACAGGCACATACTGACTGTAGGACTGAGCCAGGATGTCACTGTGACCCGGTCGCTGTGTGGGAGCAGGACTGAGGAAGGGAGGGAACAGAGAGAGAGAAACAGAGAGAGAGAGAGAAACAGAGAGAGAGAGAGAAACAGAGAGAGAGAGAGAGAACAGAGAGAGAGAGCGAGAGGACAGAGAGAACAGAGAGAGAGAGAGAGAACAGGGAGAGAGAGAGCGAGAGGACAGAGAGACCAGAGAGAGAGAGACCAGAGAGAGAGAGACCAGAGAGAGAGAGAGAGAGAACAGAGAGAGAGAAAGAGAACAGGGAGAGAGGGAGAGGACAGAGAGACAGAGAGAGAGAGAGAAAACAGAGAGAGACAAATAGAACAGGGAGAGAGAGGAGAGGACAGAGAGAGAGAGAGAGAGATAGACAGAGGGGAGAGAAATGAGAAGAGGGAGGAGAAAGAGTGAAGGGAGTAAGTGTAAACACTTAAAAGGGAGGGACAGAGAACGAGTCAGAAAGGAGAGGTGGATGTGCAGAGACAAACGGTTAAAGCAGGAGGGATAGAGGGAGCGCGTGAGAGGAGGGAGCAGGGTGTTCTGGCTGTAAGACCTGCCTGCTGTGTGTCTCTCTCCAGACAGATCTCTGCATTCCTGCACAGGACTCCCCCTGCAAAACCCACTGACAAAAAACGGACAGGAATGACTGTGATGGGTGTGCCTTTGTGAGCGAATAGGGCGTTTGTCCACTCGCCTTTCCAGGAAACCTGGAGGGACAGAGTTTGAGTGTCAGGACAACCTGGTAAAAGGGTGGGTGGATGTGTCAAAAAACGTGATTCTCTCTCTCAGCAGGAGGGCCCTAGAGGAGCTGGGACTACAGAGAAACATCTCAGGGATTTCCTGCCATTAAAACCTCCTGTGTCCCCCTGTCTCTCTCTCCCTCCTCCTATCCCCCTCTCTGCATTCCTGGTGGTTGAGGGCTAGGACGGGCCGGGGGCCAAACCTGCACCTGCATTTTTCAAAGGGGGCCAGGGCTGGACTGGGGATGGGTTGTGCTGAGTGTACAGTGAGCGGAGACAGGGCACGTTTGTCCTGATTGCAGCTTTCACAGGTGCTCTCCTGGTTCCAGAGAGTGTTTGTCTGTGACTGTCATGGTAAATCAGGTGGGTGTGTGCCAATCAAAAAACCTCTGTGACTTCTGGCCAATCAGGCCTTTACCTCTGTGACTGTATGGCCAATCAGGCCTTTACCTCTGGGACTACAGAAACATCCAATCAGGCCTTTCCTCTGTGATTTAAAACCAATCTCCTTTACCTCTGTGACTCTATGGCCAATCAGGCCTTTACCTCTGTGACTCTATGGCCCCCTTTACCTCTGTGACTGTATGGCCAATGGTTTACCTCTAGGACTGGCCGGGGGGCCACATCTGCTGCTGACCTGCATTTTCTATGGCCAATCAGGGGGCCAGGGCTGGACTGGGGAATGGGTTTACCTCTGGACTGAGGTAATCAGGCCTTTTAGCTGAGACAGAGGAGGAAGCCCCTCTGTGACCCTCCTGGCCAATCAGGCTTTACCTCTGTGCTCTCAGGCCTTTACTCTGTTGTATGGCCAATCAGCTTTACTGTGACCCAATCAGGCCTTTACCTCTGTGACTGTCTGGCCAATCAGGCCTTTACCTCTGTGACTGTCTGGCCAATCAGACCTTTACCTCTGTGACTGTATGGCCAATCAGGCCTTTATCTCTGTGACTGTCTGGCCAATCAGGCCTTTACCTCTGTGACTGTCTGGCCAATCAGGCCTTTACCTCTGTGACTGTCTGGCCAATCAGGCCTTTACCTCTGTGACTGTATGGCCAATCAGGCCTTTACCTCTGTGACTGTATGGCCAATCAGGCCTTTACCTCTGTGACTGTCTGGCCAATCAGGTCTTTACCTCTGTGACTGTCTGGCCAATCAGACCTTTACCTCTGTGACTGTATGGCCAATCAGGCCTTTATCTCTGTGACTGTCTGGCCAATCAGGCCTTTACCTCTGTGACTGTCTGGCCAATCAGGCCTTTACCTCTGTGACTGTCTGGCCAATCAGGCCTTTACCTCTGTGACTGTCCTGTGACTGTGGCAATCAGGCCTTTACCTCTGTGACTGTCTGGCCAATCAGGCCTTTACCTCTGTGACTGTCTGGCCAATCAGGCCTTTACCTCTGTGACTGTCTGGCCAATCAGGCCTTTACCTCTGTGACTGTCTGGCCAATCAGGCCTTTACCTCTGTGACTGTCTGGCCAATCAGGCCTTTACCTCTGTGACTGTCTGGCCAATCAGGCCTTTACCTCTGTGACTGTCTGGCCAATCAGGCCTTTACCTCTGTGGCTGTCCTGCCAATCAGGCCTTTACCTCTGTGACTGTCCTGCCAATCAGGCCTTTACCTCTGTGACTGTCTGGCCAATCAGGCCTTTACCTCTGTGACTGTCTGGCCAATCAGGCCTTTACCTCTGTGACTGTCTGGCCAATCAGGCCTTTACCTCTGTGACTGTCTGGCCAATCAGGCCTTTACCTCTGTGACTGTCCTGCCAATCAGGCCTTTACCTCTGTGACTGTCCTGCCAATCAGGCCTTTACCTCTGTGACTGTCCTGCCAATCAGGCCTTTACCTCTGTGACTGTCCTGCCAATCAGGCCTTTACCTCTGTGACTGTCTTGCCAATCAGGCCTGAAAGAGGAGAACAACATCCAAGAATAACCAATGGGCTGCTTTGAAAGCTTTACGTTGTAATGTGTTTCTACTACTAATTTCTGAGGAGAAACATTGTTTTGAGTGTAGGACTATACTGGTAGGGTCTCCAGTACAGCCAGGCCAGAGTCACCTTCTGAAGGATTTGCAAACTGAGAGGTCTTTCAGTGTTGGGTGTATCCGATGTTATCTCTCCTGTAAGTGTGTGGCTGCTTATATTTGTCCTGTTTCACACATGACAAGTGTGTATTAATACACATTAGGCAAATTGGAAATAGTTTTTTTTCTTCATATCCAGCTCTCCCTGAGACACCCCGGAGATTGGGGTCATGGCTAATTATCTACGTTGACCATGAAGCAATTAGGGTTAAGTGCTTTGCTGAAGGGCACATCGACAGATTTTTCACTTTGACGGCTCTGGATTCCAACTAGCAACATTTTGGTGACTGGCCCAACGCTCAAACCACTGGGCTACCAGCCGCACGTGTGTGCGTGTGTGTGTGTGTGGGCATGTGTGCACGTGAATGCGTGTGTGCGTGCGTGTGTGCGTGCGTGTGTGCGTGCGTGTGTGCGTGAGTGAGTGCGTGCGTGTGTGTGCGTGAGTGCTTGAGTGCATGTGTGCTTGAGTGCATGTGTGCGTGAGTGCATGTGTGCGTGAGTGCGTGTGTGCGTGAGTGAGTGTGTGCTTGAGTGCATGTGTGCGTGAGTGCGTGTGTGTGTGTGTGCCCTGCTGTTGTAGTGTGTGCTCTGTTTTCTGAGCTCTAGCTTGCATATGAAGCTCTCCTCTCCTCTCCTCCTCCTCTCCTCCTCTCCTCTCCTCTCCTCTCCTCCTCTCCTCTCCTCTCCTCTCCTCTCCTCTCCTCTCCTCTCCTCCTCTCCTCTTCTCATATATATTCCAGCTCTGCTTTTAAGTTGGTGATGAATGGTAGAATAAAAGGAACCATCAGAGAAATGCAAGTTTGCACATCTCTAAACCCTTTTCCTCTGCTATGCAGGAACGAGTGAGAATGACTTCTACACTAATCAATTTATGTAATACATGGCACAGTGTTATGTCTTAAGTACATACTGATTAATACCTGAATCAGATTGGGAAAGGAGTGTGTGTGTGTGTGTGTGTGTGTGTGTGTGTGTGTGTGTGTGTGTGTGTGTGTGTGTGTGTGTGTGTGTGTGTGTGTGTGTGTGTGTGTGTGTGTGTGTGTGTGTGTGTGTGTGTGTGTGTGTGTGTGTGTGTGTGTGTGTGTGTGAGTGAAAGTGTATAAAAGACCAATGCACTGAGTTTGAGTACTGTAACAGTACAGCTCAATAGGTTAAACAAGCAGTTCATAGCTCCTCCATTGTGTCCCAATTAGCCAGTGTTATTGTCTCAGCAGGTACCAGGCAGAGGAAACATCACTGTATTTACACAGCAGACTGGAGCTGTCCCACAGCCATGTTGTCCCCATAGAGTTAGATAGAGGACTCATCTTTGTATGACTATGTCCATGCTAAAACGGTTATATCCATCTACGTAAACATAAATGGTACCGTTGATCTGCCATGATAAAATGGCATGCGTGAGATAACAAGCAGTATTAATTCCAGTGTTGGGTTTTTCCTCAATGGTTATTTCAACAAATCACTATTTCGCAGGTGTTAGCATCTTTCGCATTTTGGAAGGGGAGGAGACATTTGCCCCATTGACTTGCCTGCAAAGAGAGAGGGTAGAGCTCTTCGTTCCGGTTCCGCTCCTCGTTCTGGTTCTGCTCCTCGTTCTGGTTCTGCTCCTCGTACTGGTTCTGCTCCTCGTACTGGTTCTGCTCCTCATTCCGGTTCTGCTCCTGGTTCGCTCCTCGTTCTGGTTTCTGGTTCTGGTTCTGCTCCTCGTACTGGTTCTGCTCCTCATTCCGGTTCTGCTCCTCGTTCTGTTCTGCTCCTCGTACTGTTCTGCTCCTCATTCTTCCGCCCCTCGTTCTGGTTCTGCTCCTCGTCGGTTCTGCTCCTCATTCCGGTTCCGGCCTCCGTTCTGGTTCTGCTCCTCTCTGGTTCTGCTCCTCGTACTGGTTCTGCTCCTCATTCCGGTTCCGCTCCTCGTTCTGGTTCTGCTCCTCATTGGTTCTGCTCCTTGTACTGGTTCTGCTCCTCATTCCGGTTCCGCTCCTCGTACTGGTTCTGCTCCTCATTCGGTTCGCTCCTCGTACTGGTTCTGCTCCCTCATTCTGGTTCCACTCCTCGTCTGGTTCTGGTTCTGCCTTCGTTCCTGCTCCTCGTTCTGCTCCTCATTCCCGTTCCGGTTCTCCTCGTTCACTGGTTCTGCCCTCATTCCGGTTCCTCTCGTTCTGGTTCCGCTCCTTGTTTTAAACTCTCTTCTCTTAACACGTATGGACACAGAACTTAATCGAGCAGCTGACCAATTACATGTGACTTTAGTTCTGGGTTAACTGAGACTATATCCATCTAGAGTCCTCTATCTAACTCTATGGTTGTCCTTCAACTCTGCATTCGACTTTGAAGCGTGCTTCAAGTACTGTAGTTTGATAGGAATAGTACAAGGCTGCTACTCTTCTGAAGAAGGTTTCACTTTGTAATGGCTGTGATTAGTGGTTGTTTTATCTACCACAGTTCAATGCACTGACTCTGAATAAGTGTGCTATAGCTAAATCACTCAAATGTATTGGAAATGTATTTAGTTAAAAAGAGACGGTTGTTGAGACATTGGGAGACAGCAACTAGTTTTGTCTTTAACACCAGAACAGAGGCAGGTTGAGGTTAAGGATTTGTCTGATGTCTGATCTGGTCCCATGACCAGGAGGGGCATCTCTCCCTCACCTCATCCCCCTCCCCTCTCCCCCTGCCTGCCCTTGCCCCCTCAGTTCTCCATGCCTGGATGCTAACCGCTAGTGAAGGCTAGCCAATTATCCCCAATCAGCCTCCTCTAGCCTCTAACTGCCAGGGGAAGCTCCCACTAGAGCTGTGTTCATTATGGGGCACATCCTGACATTAACTTTCTCCCTCCCCCTCCCCCTCCCCCTCCCTCCCTCCCTCCCTCCCTCCCTCCCTCCCTCCCTCCCTCCCCTCCATCTCTTCTTTCCTGTCTTCATTTCTCTCTTTTGTTCCCTCTATTCCACGCAAACACGCACAGATTTATGAACGCAAGGACAGACTTTTACATATATCACACACACACACACACACACACACACACACACACACACACACTCACACACACACACACACACACACACACACACACACACACACACACACACACACACACACACACACACACACACACACACACACACACACACACACACACACACACACACTCACACACACACACACACACACACACACACACACACACACACACACACACACTGCCCTGTCCTAGCCTCAGCTCTGCTACCAGTAACAGAGTGGTTGACTTGATACCGCCATCGCTGTGTAGCAAGGCCAAACAATCAAACAGGCAAACCAAAAGCACATGGTAATTCATGCCTTCCTAATAACGCATTAAGGAAATTGGGGATGGGGAGTTCGTTGGCCGTGCATGACGTCATTTTCGGAGGAAACGTGTGTTCAGGGTTATGAGTTTGTGTGTGTGTGTGTGTGTGTGTGTGTGTGTGTGTGTGTGTGTGTGTGTGTGTGTGTGTGGCTGTGTGTGTGTAATGATAATTAACAATGTCACCCCACACACTCCCCCTTCCCCTCAGAGACAGACGGACTGGGCTGAAATCAGCTTAGATAATTTTCCAGAAGAGAGACTCTCTCTTTTTCTCCCTCTCCCTTTCTCTGTTTTTCCTCTGTAGTGTGTATTTACCTGTATGTTTGTCAGTCCTGTAGTTAGTCTAGTCCTATTTTTAAAACTTTTTTTTTAACCAGGCAAGTCAGTTAAGAACACATTCTTATTTTCAATGACTGCCTAGGAACAGTGGGTTAACTGCCTGTTCAGGGCAGAACGACAGATTTGTACCTTGTCAGCTCGGGGGTTTGAACTCGCAAACTTCCGGTTACTAGTCCAATGCTCTAACCACTAGGCTACGCTGCCGCCCCTATAGTTAGCCTAGTCCTAGAGTTAGTCTAGTCCTATAGTTAGCCTAGTCCTATAGTTAGCCTAGTCCTATTAGTTAGTCTAGTCTATAGAAAGCCTAGTCCTATAGTTAGCTTAGTCCTATAGAAGCCTAGTCCTATAGATAGCCTAGTCCTAGAGTTGGCCTAGTCCTATAGTTAGCCTAGTCCTAGAGTTAGCCTAGTCCTATAGTTGGCCTAGACCTATAGTTAGCCTAGTCCTATAGATAGCCTAGTCCTATATATAGCCTTGTCCTAGAGTTAGCCTTGTCCTAGAGTTAGCCTAGTCCTAGAGTTAGCCTAGTCCTAGAGTTAGCCTAGTCCTTTTGATAGCCTAGTCATAGAGTTGGCCTAGTCCTATAGATAGCCTAGTCCTAGAGTTGGCCTAGTCCTAGAGTTAGCCTAGTCCTAGAGATAGCCTAGTCCTAGAGTTGGCCTGGTCCTAGAGATAGCCTAGTCCTAGAGTTAGTCTGGTCTATAGATAGCCTAGTCCTAGAGTTAGCCTGGTCCTAGAGATAGCCTAGTCCTATAGATAGCCTAGTCCTATAGATAGCCTAGTCCTATAGATAGTCTAGTCCTATAGATAGCCTAGTCCTAGAGTTAGCCTAGTCCTAGAGTTAGCCTAGTCCTAGAGTTAGCCTAGTCCTATAGATAGCCTAGTCCTATAGATAGCCTAGTCCTAGAGTTAGTCTAGTCCTATAGATAGCCTAGTCCTATAGATAGCCTAGTCCTAGAGTTAGTCTAGTCCTATAGATAGCCTAGTCCTATAGTTAGTCTAGTCCTATAGATAGTTAGTCTAGTCCTATAGATAGCCTAGTCCTATAGATAGCCTAGTCCTATAGTTAGTCTAGTCCTATAGATAGCCTAGTCCTATAGATAGCCTAGTCCTATAGATAGCCTAGTCCTAGAGTTAGCCTAGTCCTATAGATAGCCTAGTCCTAGAGTTAGTCTAGTCCTATAGATAGCCTAGTCCTATAGTTAGTCTGGTCCTATAGATGGCCTAGTCCTATAGTTAGTCTGGTCTATAGATGGCCTGGTCTAGAGTTAGTCTAGTCCTATAGATGGCCTAGTCCTAGAGTTAGTCTAGTCCTATAGATAGCCTAGTCCTAGAGTTAGTCTAGTCCTATAGATAGCCTAGTCCTAGAGTTAGTCTAGTCCTATAGATAGCCTAGTCCTAGAGTTAGTCTAGTCCTATATATAGCCTTGTCCTATAGATAGCCTAGTCCTAGAGTTAGTCTAGTCCTATAGATAGCCTAGTCCTATAGTTTTTTGTGTGAGAAGTTGTTTTGTCATTATTATGTGTTCTATATCAGTACCTCAGCAGTAGTCGTTAGTTAGCCTCAGTCAGTCAGTCAGTAGTGGGGTGAGGTGTGGTGCCTGTAGGTTTGCTCCTCTCTACTCTGCTGTGTTCTCT
>NW_026289049.1:457500-495000 GCF_023373465.1 Oncorhynchus keta | reverse complement strand
CCATTACCGCCACCAGCAGTGGCTCATCTAGAACCACGTTGTTCACTAAATATGCAACTCAAGAGTTTAACCCTTTGCTTACTCGCCCTCCAGTTAAACATGGACTTACTTACAATATACATAACTATGCATTGATTTGCTCTACATTGTGTGTCAATGAGAGGGGAATGACTTGAGAGTGACACTGGTTCCGGTGGGAACATAACATTTCTCTCAGCATAAGGTCCCCTACATGTATATTGTTGGTAGATGAGAATGGCCATGTGTATACAGGTGAACACGGCTTCATGCGTTCTATATGACACCTGATCCCTGTGACAGAAAGAGAACAGACCTCTTCATGCGTTCTATATGACACCTGATCCCTGTGACAGAAAGAGAACAGACCTCTTCATTCTAACTTTCTGTTGGTTTCTTGTCTTCCATGTTTCCCCGTCGTCCCTGGCGACCTCATCTCTCCTTCCCGCCCCTAAAGGTAAGAGTCCTTTTGTTGTTTCTTCTGTCTGTATCCTCCCTACAGGTAGGTGATGGCTTCTACTGAGACGACTACTGTTAGCATCTAAGCTAACCTAGACTAACAGTCGCTAACGTGTACATCATGTGTACTGAAAGCCCAGCTCAAGACATGATCAAAGCATGATTCATTTAGAACATAGGTCTTTCTCTCTCTTTCACTCTTTCTTTCTCTTTCTTTTTCTCTTTCCTTCTTTCTTTCTTTTTCTCTTTCTTTCTTTCTTTCTTTCTTTCTTTCTTTCTTTCTTTCTTTCTTTCTTCCTCCCTCCCTCCCCATTTTATTTATGTCTGTGATGTGGGATTGTGCCAACAGCAGGGCCCAAGGCTAGAGAGAGAAGCACCCAGGGCAATGAAATGCTAACGTTGTACCAAGTCAGTTCAGATACACAGACAATACACATGGAGAGGGTGTGTCTGGGTCTGTGCATGTACTTCATGTATGAGAACATCTCTCTGGTTGCTTTTCATATGAAGGAATTGGAGGTAAGTGGAGCATGACAGCGCGTGTCTCTATACCTACTGTATGTGACATCTAGTCACAGGAACATTGTAGTCCAGTGCTTCTTCTGTCCAAAGGGATTTCTAACCTGCAGGGTTGTATGAACATGGCTCTGTTTGTGTGACCAGCCATCAGGCAGACAAACATACGCTCACACACACACACACACACACACACACACACACACACACACACACACACACACACACACACACACACACACACACACACACACACACACACACACACACACACACACACACACACACACACACACACACACACACACAGGTGGGCTCCTGCAATGACTGTTGAGGCCATTCCAATAGTAGGGCTTACACACATGGCACATGTGTATTGGGAACCGAGGGGTCTATGTGTGTGTATGTACTGTACGTGGTGTGTGTGACTCTGCCCTCTGTCTGGGCCTATCAGAGAGGCCTGTGTGCCCCAGAGGAGCATGGGAAGGGGAGCAGTTGGGGCTGGACTGCCCTGGGGCCAAATCTGCACTTTAAATGGGGTAAACAACCCCACACACACACACACACACACACACACACACACACACACACACACACACACACACACACACACACACACACACACACACACACACACACACACACACACACACACACACACACACACACACACACACACACACACACACACACATCAGCTCTCACATCAGTGCGGGCACACACACACATACACACACCTGCACATAGTGAATAGAAGACATTATGAGCACAGCCTTGCTGGACACATACACTAACTAAGCAGCAGTAGAGCCAGTGGAGCAGTGCAGTATGCCACAACGATGGCCAACGGGCATTTACCTGGAAGACAGCTTGTCCAGAGCACGTTAGAACAGAGAAATAAATCACTCATACACACACACACACACACACACACACACACACACACACACACACACACACACACACACACACACACACACACACACACACACACACACACACACACACACACACACACACACACACACACACACACACACACACCACCCACCTTCTTCTTCTTTGTAAGGCATAGTAGCGACAGGGGAGAAAAACACCCAGGTTAGTGCGTTGTGTTGTCCCTCTCCCTGTGTACTGATACACTGGGTCTATCCACACTGGTTTTGTCAACAGCTCTGAAAGGCTGTGTGTGAGGATAGTGGCTGAATGGAGGAAGAGAAGAGACATAGTGGCCTGAACAGTCCATTAGTTAGCTAGATGGACACACACACACTCACACACACACCCTCCTACGGACGGACAGACGCATGCAGGCAGCAGCAGCAGGCAAAAGAAGAAGCGGCAGTTGCCTAATGGGTTCTCAGTAATAATAACCATCTCCTCTGTCCTCATTCACTTGGACATGACATACTCTGCTGCTGGCAGGGCCACGTCACAGAGAAACACGCTGGAACACTCTAACCAGCCAGAAACAGGCTGGTCTTTAGAGGGGATGTCTGTCTGAGAGGAGATGTGACACCTGATGTAAAGAGGCTGTGCTTTTCTCTCTCTTTTTCAATCTCCATCTTTGGGTACTGATGTCTCCGTCTCTACCGCTCCTCTCTCTCCTCTCTCTCTCTCTCTCTCTCTCTCTCTCTCTCTCTCTCTCTCTGTTGTCTATGTCTCTCTCTCTCTCTCTCTCTCTCTCTCTCTCTCTCTCTCTCTCTCTCTCTCTCTCTCTCTCTCTCTCTCTCTCGTTGTCTATGTCTCTCTCTTTCTCTCTCTCTCTCTCTCTCTCTCTCTCTCTCTCTCTGAGTAAATGGCTCTCATAGATAGCTACTCTCACTTTGATCCATCTCATCATGTCTTATGTCCTCTCCCCTTCCCTCCCATCATGTCACATTAGTTTGATGTGTAGCTGAGTAAATGGCTCTTATCATAGATAGCTACTTCCTCACTTTGATCCATCTCATCATGTCATTAGCTCTGTCCCCTTCCTCATCATGTCACATTAGTGTCCTCTGTCCCCTTTCCTCTCATCATGTCACATTAGGTGTCCTCTGTCCCCTTCCCTCCCATCATGTCACATTAGTGTCCTCTGTCCCTTCCTCCCATCATGTCACATTAGTGTCCCCTCCCCATCATGTCCCCTCTGTCCCTTCCCATTAGTGTCCCTGTCCCCTTCCTTCCCATCATGTCACATTAGTGTCCTCTGTCCCCTTCCCTCCCATCATGTCACATTAGTGTCCCCTCTGTCCCCTTCCCTCCCCATCATGTCACATTAGTGTCCTCTGTCCCCTTCCTCCCATCATGTCACATTAGTGTCCTCTGTCCCCTTCCCTCCCATCATGTCACATTAGTGTCCTCCCCTTCCCTCCTCTCATCATGTCACATTAGGTGTCCTTCCTCCCTTTCCTCCCATCATGTCACATTAGTGTCCTCTGTCCCCTTCCCTCCCATCATGTCACATTAGTGTCCTCTGTCCCCTTCCCTCCCATCATCATGTCCTCTGTCCCTTCCCTCCCATCATGTCACATTAGTGTCCTCTGTCCCCCCATCATGTCACATTAGTGTCCTCTCCCATCATGTCACATTAGTGTCCTCTGTCCCCCTTCCCTCCCATCATGTCACATTAGTGTCCTCTGTCCCTTCCTCCCATCATGTCACATTAGTGTCCCCTTCCCTCTCATGTCCCCTTCCCTTTCTCCCATCATGTCACATTAGTGTCCTCTGTCCCCTTCCCTCCCATCATGTCACATTAGTGTCCTCCTGTCCCCTTCTCCCATCATGTCACATTAGTGTCAGTCACATTAGTCCCTTCCCCTCCCCCATCATGTCACATTAGTGTCCTCTGTCCTTCCCATGTCACATTAGTGTCCTCCCCTTCCTCCCATCATGTCACATTAGAGTCCTCTGTCCCCTTCCCCTCCCATCATGTCACATTAGTGTCCTCTGTCCCCTTCCTCCCATCATGTCACATTAGGGTGTCCTCTGTCCCCTTCCCTCCCATCATGTCACATTAGTGTCCTCTGTCCCTTCCCCCCATCATGTCACATTAGTGTCCTCTGTCTCCTTGTGTGTGTGTGTGTGTGTGTGTTCCCTCCCATCATGTGACATTAGTGTCCTGTGTCCCCTCCCCCTCCCATCATGTCACATTAGTGTCCTCTGTCCCTTCCCTGGCAACCATTATCTAGTCACAGAGGAATCTCCCAGGTCCTCATCACAAAAACAGCCCTGTCCCCTTCCTCCCCATCATGTCACAACCCTCTTCCCACATCATGTCACCTCTGTCCCTCTAGGTCACTTAGTGTCCTCTGTCCCTTCTCCCATCATGTCACATTAGAGTCCTCTCTGTCCCCTTCCTCCCATCATGTCACATTAGAGTCCTCTGTCCCCTTCTCCCAGATGTCACATTAGAGTATCCTCATGGCTGCAGGCTTTCAGTCAGACACCCAGGTTGTGGTTCTGACTGCAGGGTACACACAGTCTCCAGACTACCTTTCCCAGGTCTCCTCCTCAATTCAGGCTGTTCACAGTAGTCTCCTCTCTACCCAGACTGTGGTTCTGAAACAGACTGACTGCACAGTCTCCCTCTACAGGTCTCCTCAATTCTGACTACAGTCTCCTCTCTACCCAGACTGTGGTTCTGACTACAGGGTAGTCTCCTCTCTGACTACAGAATCTCCTCTCTACCCAGACTGTTACTCTGACTACAGGGTAGTCTCCTCTACCCAGACTGTGGTTCTGACTACAGGTTAGTCTCCTCTCTACCCAGACTGTGGTTCTGACTACAGGGTAGTCTCCTCTACCCAGACTGTGACTCTGACTACAGGGTAGTCTCCTCTCTACCCAGACTGTGACTCTGACTACAGGGTAGTCTCCTCAACACCCAGGTTGTGGTTCTGACTGCAGGGTAGTCTCCTCTCTACCCAGACTGTGGTTCTGACTACAGGGTAGTCTCCCTCAACACCCAGGTTGTGGTTCTGACTACAGGTTAGTCTCCTCTCTACCCAGACTGTGGTTCTGACTACAGGGTAGTCTCCTCAACACCCAGACTGTGGTTCTGACTACAGGGTAGTCTCCTCCCAACCCAGACTAGGGCTCTGACTAGAGGGGAAGGTAATTGATTTAGTGTGTAGCTACAATGCCAGAGTAATTCACAGCACTACAGAACACAGGGGCCATTTTGAAGAGATGAGTCATTAGCCGTAGCCTAGCGTGTGTGTGTGACAAATGTACTGTTTTCCTGCCTTTTTTCTAATTTTTTTCAACCCAACAACCAGACTTGGAAATGCTTTCAGATCAAGCGCAAAATGTGGCCCCCACAAAACCATTATTTTCCCTACCCACTTTAGTTATTTTGTCAACGCAGCGACACAGATTTCTCCGCTACATTTGCAGAGAGAGAGCGGGCGAGCATTAAAGATTTAGCGGTACGCGCTGTACACCTAAAGAGCATTCAAGCACGGCGACTGCTTGTCACACTTCCTTACTCCAAAGAGGACAATTTTGTTGTTTTGGCCGTTAGTTTCGTGCAATCTGGCTCTTTAGAGCGAATGTAAAAAACTTTGATTTTCAGGCTTAAGGAAACAAGATATTCTCACACGACTGTGGACTAGGAAAAGAGGCATATCAGGATACACACACAAATCAAGATTGTTTGTCGTGTGTGTGTGTGTGTGTGTGTGTGTGTGTGTGTGTGTGTGTGTGTGTGTGTGTGTGTGTGTGTGTGTGTGTGTGTGTGTGTGTGTGTGTGTGTGTGTGTGTGTGTGTGTGTGTGTGTGTGTTGGTGGGCCTATATATGGACGCATGCCACTGTCTATTTGTTAGAACCATTTCAATCAGAGATGACCCATCAGAAAGCCAAAGACCACATGGTAAACACACCCAGCCATAGTTCCCTTTCTAAACTGTTTACACTGCTAGCTCTATTCCCCTGTAGACAAAATCTAATGCGTCACTGTTAACTCAGCTAATCTCACTGTTTACATGAAGGCTCTGCTGGCAACTCTCTACATGTCCTCACTGTTGGCGAAGAAGGGGGTGTGTCATACAGGGTAACAGAGTGTGTGACTGCCACACTAGTTCACACTCCCAGTGAGGCCGCAACACCCGGGGATGCGTGGCCCTCCCTAACCACAATATGTTGGGTTTCTCTCTTGCTCTCATTCTCTCTGTCCACTTCTCTCTCTCTCCCTCTAACTCTCCCTCTTACTCTCTCTTGCTCTCTCTTTCTCCCCCTTCTCCCCTGCCCCTCTCCCTCATCTCTCTCTCTCTCTCTCTCTCTCTCTCTCTCTCTCTCTCTCTCTCTCTCTCTCTCTCTCTCTCTCTCTCTCTCTCTCTCTCTCTCTCTCTCTCTCTCTCTGTCTCGCATTCTATCCTGTCCACTTCTCTTTCTCTTTCTCTCTGTCTCCCTCTCTCTGTCTCTCTCTCTCTCTCTGTCTCTCCTCTGTCTCTCTCTCCTCTCTCTCTCTCTCTCTCTCTCTCTCTCTCTCTCTCTCTCTCTCTCTCTCTCTCTCTCTCTCTCTCTGTCTCGCATCTCTCTCTCTCTCTCTCTCTCTTTCTCTTTCTCTTCTCTCCCTCTCTCTCTCTCTCTCTCCCCTCTCTCTCTCTCTCTCTCTCCACTTCTTTCTCTTCTCTCTCCCTCTCTCTCTCTCTCTCTCTCTCTCTCTCTCTCTCTCTCTCTCTCTCTCTCTCTCTCTCTCTCTCTCTCTCTCTCTCTCTCTCTCTCTGTCTCTCTCTCTCTCTCTCTCTCTCTGTCTCTCTCTCTCACTCTCTCTCTCTCCTCTCTCTCTCTCTCTCTCTCTCTCTCTCTCTCTCTCTCTCTCTCTCTCTCTCTCTCTCTCTCTCTCTCTCTCTCTCTCTCTCTCTCTCTCTCTCTCTCTCTATCTCTCTCCCCCCTCTCTTGGCAGTTTAGCTTTGCTTATTTTCTTGTCGTGTTGTCAGTGATTGATGCCGACCCGGCCAGCGCCTCCCAGAATGACTGTACATGTAAACACACACATCCTTCCTCCCAGCTCCATTCATCTGCATGGTTTGGAGCTTCTTTTCTCTGATGGTTATTGTGAGAAAGGGTGTTCAGAGTAGGTTTGTTTTGTTTATCTGCCCAACCCTTGCTGTATATTTGAGAATGCAAAGAGTTCAATATGTAATTACTATAGTAGTAGGAGTAGAGTGTTGTACACGTTAAATGATTTTTCTAAGACTGATAGGAAATGATTATTTTAAATGATTACCTGAAAGTCTATTATTTTCATCTTTCAAGGTGAATCATTTAATTGTGACTTGTGTTATTTAATATGGTTCTGACCAACACATTCTATCAATTCTTCAATTCGGTCATTATCGCTCAAGCTATCGCAAACAGATTTCATTAAATACCTTTGATTTCATTAAATGTATTCAACATTAATTTTGCCAACGGATCGAGCCCAGAGAAAAGCATCGCATTAAAACACACCAGAAAAAAGCAGACATTTGATGCCCACTGCATTTCTCTATAGTTCAGGAAAGGAAAGTTATTGTCCATAAAACCGGTGTGGTCCTGCTACAGTATGTGCTCTCTGTGGGCGGTCCTTAGCACACAGGTTTTCCACTTATTAAAACACAACCAGGCACCTCAGTCAAAGGTTCACAGGGAAATAGGCCCATTTAATGTAACGGTGGTGTGCTCACGGAATGTTTGATACGTGATTTGTGTTGCCTAAATAACACTGCAGTTGTTCACCGTGCTCCCATGCATTCAGGAGAGAGTCATTCGTGTTGAAGGGGGACTTTATTGCTGAATCTCTCTCTCTCTCACACACACACACACATACACACACACACACACACGCACACGCACACACACACACACACACACACACACACACACACACACACACACACACACACACACACACACACACACACTCATACACTCACTCTCCTGATGTGTCCCCTCCTTTGGTCAGGGCATCCCCTGGGAGAGAAGCATCAGACACTGGCCTCTCTCTTTGATCAGATCCTCTCAGATAGACTCAGTCAGCAGAGAGGTGGAGAGGGGGAAGTGAGCAAGAGAGGGGGAAATGGAGAGGGGGGAGGAGGAGGGAGGGAGAGAGAGGGGGGAGAGGGAGGGGATGGAGGGGGGGCGAGAGGGGGGGAAATGGAGGGGGGAGGGAGGGAGGGAGAGAGAAATGGAGGGGGGAGGGGGAATGGAGGGGGGAGCGAGAGAGGGGGAAATGGAGAGGGGGGAGGGAGGGAAATGAGAGAGAGAGGGGGAAATGAGAGGGGGAAGAGGGAAGGGAGAGAGAGGGGGGAAGGAGAAAGAGGGGGGGAGGGAGAGAGGGAGGGAGACAGAAAGATATGGAGGGTGGGAGAGGGGGAAATGGAGGAAGGAGAGAATGAGAGAGGGGAGGGAGGAGCAGGGAAAGAGGGGGGAAGAGAGAATGAGAGAGGGGGGAAATGGAGGGGGAGAGGGAAGGGAGAGAGGGGGAAAGAGAATGAGAGAGGGAGGGAGAGGGAGGAAAATGGAGAGGGGGAGGGAGGGAGCGAAGAGAGAATGAGAGAGGGGGAGGGAGAAAGGGAGAAAAGAGAGAATGAGAGAGGGGGAGAGGAGAAAGGGGAGGGAAGGAGAGAATGAGAGAGGGGGAGGGAGAAAGGAGAGGGAAAGAGAGAATGAGAGATGGGGGAAGGAGAAAGGGGGGAGAGGGAAGAGAGGAGAATGAGGGGAGAGGGGGGAGGGAGAAAGGGAGAGGGAAAGAGAGAATGAGAGAGAGGGAAGGAGAAAGGGAGAGGGAAGGAGAGAATGAGAGAGGGGGAGGGAGAAGGGGAGAGGGAAAGAGAGAGGGGGAGGGAGAAAGGGAGAGGGAAAGAGAGAAAGTAAAGAGTAAAAGTAAAGACAATCATTTGAGAGAAAGTGAGTAAATGTCAACAACGGGGCCTGTTGGTCCCCACTGCTCTTGGTGAGTGTGTGTCAGTGGTGCGTTGGGGGCTGTAGGACTGTGTGTGTGAGAGATGTGAACTGATAGAAGAGACACCTCTCCAGTCTCAGTGGTCCCAGCATCATTAGCCCTGTAGGCAGCCCTATGCCTTGTCTGGAACAGATCCACAGTATAGGGACTCCCAGAGAGACAGCAGTCAGTCCTCCACTGATACACAGATACAGGCCTGTTTCACCGTGGCCATGGTGTTCCTGTTGGAATAGAAGACAGCGACAGGTGTGTGTGGACTAGTGGGGAAGGTCAAAGCTGACGTGGTGGGAAAGGAAATGTTTGGTCTCCCCTGAAGACTGGCAGTGGGCAGAAGTGGGCAGTGAAGTATTTCTCTCTCTCTCTCGCTCATCTCTTACATACAGCAGCATGCATACTTATCTCTTGCGCGCACACACACACACACACACACTTGCATGCATATACACCTACACACTCCGTACAATACACTAGACCTCTCTGGCGAACCCCATGTGAAGTTTGATTTGTGAGCCCAGCTGATTCAGTCAAACAGGCCCACAGTCATCTAAAATAACTGCTCAGGTGGGAATGAAGTGTGTGTGTGTGTGTGTGTGTGTGTGTGTGTGTGTGTGTGTGTGTGTGTGTGTGTGTGTGTGTGTGTGTGTGTGTGTGTGTGTGTGTGTGTGTGTGTGTGTGTGTGTGTGTGTGTGTGTGTGTGTGTGTGTGTGTGTGTGTGTGTGTGTGTGTGTGTGTGTGTGTGTGTGTGTGTGTGTGTGAGAGAAGGAAACCCGCCAGTGACTTCATCTCTTTTAGTGGTTGTGAACTCCTCTCTGCACCTGTTCAGCCTACCGTGCCTTGCCCTCCCTCTCAAGTGGTCCCAGTCACGTTAGCGCTTTGAACCCCTCTCAACGCCCATAAAACACACACACCCTGCCCACAGAGTCACATTAATATACCCTTTATATGTTCTTAGTCACTTCATCTCCCCTAGAACCCAGTTTAATGCAGCTGGCTCCAAAGCTCCCCAGTAAAAGGCTATACAAGGCTATATGATGGGGACAGGAGTTTTGCACCTGGTAAAATGGCAGCTCCTCTGTTATAAATGGCAGAGTTGAGCTCCTGTTAAATGAATGAGAGTCGCATTTACTTCTCAGACTTTCCCTTTCTCTCCCACACACATCTTCCACCCGTCTACTGGTTACCTCTTTTCTCAAAGAGAGAGAGAGACTTCTCACGCTTTGTTGATTTCAAAAAAGCTTTTGACTCAATTTGGCATGAGGGTTTGCTATACAAATTGATGGAAAGTGGTGTTGGGGTAAAACATACGACATTATAAAATCCACAAGTATGCAATTAAAATTGGGGAAAAACACATTTCTTTCCACAGGGCCGTTGGGTGAGACAGGGATGCAGCTTAAGCCCCACCCTCTTCAACATATATATCAAAGAATTGGCGAGAGCACTAGAACAGTCTGCAACACCTGGCCTCATCCTACTACATTCTGAAGTCAAATGTCTACTGTTTGCTGATGATCTGGTGCCACACACACACACACAGCCCTGTGAGTGTGAGGTTGGATCATTGGTAGTGTGATGGGACAGCCCTGTGAGTGTGAGGTTGGATCAGTGGTAGTGTGATGGGACAGCCCTGTGAGTGTGAGGTTGGATCAGTGGTAGTGTGATGGAACAGCCCTGTGAGTGTGAGGTTGGATCAGTGGTAGTGTGATGGAACAGCCCTGTGAGTGTGAGGTTGGATCATTGGTAGTGTGATGGGACAGCCCTGTGAGTGTGAGGTTGGATCAGTGGGAGTGTGATGGAACAGCCCTGTGAGTGTGAGGTTGGATCAGTGGTAGTGTGATGGAACAGCCCTGTGAGTGTGAGGTTGGATCAGTGGTAGTGTGATGGAACAGCCCTGTGAGTGTGAGGTTGGATCAGTGGTAGTGTGATGGAACAGCCCTATGAGTGTGAGGTTGGATCAGTGGTAGTGTGATGGAACAGCCCTGTGAGTGTGAGGTTGGATCAGTGGTAGTGGGATGGAACAGCCCTGTGAGTGTGAGGTTGGATCAGTGGTAGTGTGATGGAACAGCCCTGTGAGTGTGAGGTTGGATCAGTGGTAGTGTGATGGAACAGCCCTGTGAGTGTGAGGTTGGATCAGTGGTAGTGTGATGGAACAGCCCTGTGAGTGTGAGGTTGGATCAGTGGTAGTGTGATGGAACAGCCCTATGAGTGTGAGGTTGGATCAGTGGTAGTGTGATGGAACAGCCCTGTGAGTGTGAGGTTGGATCAGTGGTAGTGGGATGGAACAGCCCTGTGAGTGTGAGGTTGGATCAGTGGTAGTGTGATGGAACAGCCCTGTGAGTGTGAGGTTGGATCAGTGGTAGTGTGATGGAACAGCCCTGTGAGTGTGAGGTTGGATCAGTGGTAGTGGGATGGAACAGCCCTGTGAGTGTGAGGTTGGATCAGTGGTAGTGTGATGGAACAGCCCTGTGAGTGTGGGTTGATCAGTGGTAGTGGGATGGAACAGCCCTGTGTGTGTGAGGTTGGATCAGTGGTAGTGTGATGGAACAGCCCTGTGAGTGTGAGGTTGGATCAGTGGTAGTGTGATGGGACAGCCCTGTGAGTGTGAGGTTGGATCAGTGGTAGTGTGATGGAACAGCCCCGTGAGTGTGAGGTTGGATCAGTGGTAGTGTGATGGAACAGCCCTGTGAGTGTGAGGTTGGATCAGTGGTAGTGTGATGGAACAGCCCTGTGAGTGTGAGGTTGGATCAGTGGTAGTGGATGGAACAGCCCTGTGAGTGTGAGGTTGGATCAGTGGTAGTGTGATGGGACAGCCCTGTGAGTGTGAGGTTGGATCAGTGGTAGTGTGATGGGACAGCCCTGTGAGTGTGAGGTTGGATCAGTGGTAGTGTGATGGAACAGCCCTGTGAGTGTGAGGTTGGATCAGTGGTAGTGTGATGGAACAGCCCTGTGAGTGTGAGGTTGGATCAGTGGTAGTGTGATGGGACAGCCCTGTGAGTGTGAGGTTGGATCAGTGGTAGTGTGATGGGACAGCCCTGTGAGTGTGAGGTTGGATCAGTGGTAGTGTGATGGAACAGCCCTGTGAGTGTGAGGTTGGATCAGTGGTAGTGTGATGGGACAGCCCTGTGAGTGTGAGGTTGGATCAGTGGTAGTGTGATGGAACAGCCCTGTGAGTGTGAGGTTGGATCAGTGGTAGTGTGATGGGACAGCCCTGTGAGTGTGAGGTTGGATCAGTGGTAGTGTGATGGGACAGCCCTGTGAGTGTGAGGTTGGATCAGTGGTAGTGTGATGGAACAGCCCCGTGTGTTCCTGCTGGTCTCGTCCATGTTACTCTCTCTTCCTCTGGGCACAGCGCAGCCCCAAAACCCCTTCTCCTTATGTCTGGATGAGACAGCCCTCCACCACCTGCTGGAGTTTCATTACTAAGACCGTTACTATCGACTTAATGTAATGGGCCAATGCAGCTGTGACCTCTAAAGAAAGGTTTATCTTACAGGTCAAGGAAAAGGTGACGTATCTGATGCTGTTACAGCTTAGCCCCATGCTATCTCTCTGTCTCTGTCTACCAACCATGCTGCATGGTCATCAGCTTCTGTGGGTTTGGACAGGATGTCATAGTATGATAGAAACAGCAACACAAGAAGGCAGCCATGCTAGAGTGGCTAAGACATGTGAATGGAACAGGGTCCCATGTGTTCAGGACCGGGGTCTATGGGTACAGGACATACACTCACACGGATACACACATTCCTGCATGCTGCAGCTCGTGTGTGTGTGTGTGTGTGTGCAGGAGTTTTAGTGTGAGTCTATGAGTAAGTATGTGTGTGTGGGTTTTGTGTGTGTGTGTGTGTGTGTGTGTGTGTGTGTGTGTGTGTGTGTGTGTGTGTGTGTGTGTGTGTGTGTGTGTGTGTGTGTGTGTGTGTGTGTGTGTGTGTGTGTGTGTGTGTGTGTGTGTGTGTGTGTGTGTGTGTGTGTGTGTATATAAGTGTGGGTTTTGTGGTGCGTGTATGTATGAGTGTGTGTATGTGTCCATGGCGGTCCCGGTTGGGTCCTGTATGGAAGCAATTACTGGCAGTAAGGGCCCACAGACACCCACAGTGCCTCACTCTCTGGGCCAAGCGGAATGTAACTCTCTTCCTCCTCGCTTCACAGCTAAATTACTTTTGTATGAGCCCCAACAGTGGGGCAAGGTGAACCCCTTTTTTATTTGGAACAAATACCCCAGTCATATTTGAATTCCGATCACACGTTTAGAATTTAAGCCCTGAAAATTCCAGTGCTAATTAGGCTGTGTGTGTGTGTGTGTGTGTGTGTGTGTGTGTGTGTGTGTGTGTGTGTGTGTGTGTGTGTGTGTGTGTGTGTGTGTGTGTGTGTGTGTGTGTGTGTGTGTGTGTGTGTGTGTGTGTGTGTGTGTGTGTGTGTGTGTGTGTGTGTGTGTGCAAGGTAAATTGCAAGGCCATGGCTAGTTCCAGTACTGTACCCCCTTCAGGCACTAGTTAGCATGGGGAGTGAAGGCAATTAGCATACGTTTTTGGGAGGTCCCAATATCATGCAGTTCGTGTGTGTGTCAAAACCTGTCAGATTGATTTAGCCCCTCCTCTCTGCCAGTGAATGGATGGGAATGGACTAGTTGATACTGTTATTAGAGATCCCATTACAATATCATCCCAAACAGTCATCAGCAGTTCTCTCCACATAATCACCAAATGACCTAAACAAGCTCTAACTACATTGGCAACCTGTGCTGAAAGAGTTTAGGCTTTCCTTAATGTCTTTTCTGTTTACATGGAAGAAGACTGGGAAGAGTGTTATAGTGGGTGTGGTTTAACAACACAAAGAGGTGTCAAGTCATGACAGCCAGAGTTGACATGTGGTTCACACATGGTACACACACACATCGTAGCACACAACACTTTAAACAGTTCATCTCAACTCACAAAGACAAGACTCCTCTAAACTTGGCCTCTGACTGGGTCACACATTCCCTCCCATGAGTCGTAGTAGTGGTCTGTATGTCGGCAGAAGGACCCCAGATTGTGCTGGCCGAGGATAACGCCCACGTCGTTTGGGCCCGTGCCTGGCCACGTCGCCGTGACCTTGGTTTGCTCCTCTTTCTCTCGTTCTGTTTGTGAGTCCTGGAAGCTTCTAAAAGGACCACAATGTCCCCGGCAAACCATTCTTTGGCATTAGGTACAATAACAGATCTGTGGGAAAGGTAGAACTCTGATTCTCTTTCAGGCAAACAAAGACTGCTATTTCACGTAACAACTATTTAGGCTGAACGGTCGGAGATGAACAAAGCTGTGAACATTTTGGGTCTTTTAATTCCATGTCGGGTCAAGAGCAGTATCAATATTTGTTTTAGTATAAAGCACATTCTTCCATTAGTCTGCAATCGATAGTCATCAAAAGTATTTGACCTTTGACACAGTAACATGTTGAACTGACACAGTCAAATATTTTGATTGGTGCTAAAGGCTGTGGACTGTTTGTGATTGGTGCTTACGACACAGGCAAACGTTGTAATTGGTGCTTTAGATGTGGACAAGAATTGTTATTCGTCCTACAGATGAAGACACCTATTGTGATTGGTGCTTTATACACAGGGACAACTTCTGATTGGTGCTTAGACCCAGGCTGAGTCTATGATTGGTGCTTGCAGTATGATTTAGAGGGTGTGCTGTGGCTGTGTTCTTCCCCATGCCTACATTCTCACTCAGTGATTGTTTAGCCTTCACTGGTGCTTTTGCTGGCTAAGGAATTTCAGGGCTTTAGTATTTTTTTAGTTATGTCTAGTCTCTCTCTCTCTGTCTCTCGCAATCCTTCCACTCTCAAAGTACTTTGTGCTTCTCTAAAATCATACAGTTTCATAGTTATTTGTGGTAAAATGAATCAATGTCTTGTGTTTTTATGGACAGTAGTGTTATTTTAGTTTGAAGTACCTACTCTTTTAATAGAATGAGAGGTTTCCATCACATGACTTAAAGATTGTGAAATTCAATACTGTTCAAAATTCTCCTTTTTACTCAGAAAATCCTATTTGGCTACAATTCCATTCAGATACAGTGGGGCAAAAAAGTATTTAGTCAGCCACCAATTGTGGAAGTTCTCCCACTTAAAAAGAGGAGAGAGGCCTGTAATTTTCATCATAGGTACACTTCAACTATGACAGACAAAATGAGTGAAAAAAGTCCAGAAAATCACATTGTAGGATTTTTAATGAATTTATTTGCAAATGATGGTGGAAAATAAGTATTTAGTTGCCCAAATCCAAGTGGCTCATTAAATACTTTTTTGCCCCACTGTATGTATCACTGTATATTAATGTCATCTAATATATTACATTGAAGTTGCACATCAGCGTTTGAGCATGGCTGTCAATCCACACACTGCATATCCACTGTCTCTTTCTGGTCCTATTTGTCATGGTGGCTCTGTCTGGTGCCTGACTGGACATTTTGTCACATCACTCTAATGACCAGTGCTGATGCTGGCACTTTTTAAATGACACACTCCTGTTCTACTCAATACAGCTGCCCTGCAGTCTCTCCCCTCCTCTGTTCTCCGCCCTCTTCCTCTCTCTCACCACCACATAGCTCCCCTCTCCTGTCTCTCTCTCTCTCTCTCTCTACCATCCTGTCTCTCTCTCTCTCTCTCTCTCTCTCTCTCTCTCTCTCTCTCTCTCTCTCTGTCTCTACCACCCTCTCTCCTCTCTCTCTCTCTCTCTCTCTCTCTCTCACCACCACATAGCTCCCTCTCCTGTCTCTCTCTCTCTCTACCATCCTCTCTCTCTCTCTCTCTCTCTCTCTCTCTCCTCTCTCTCTCTCTCTCTCTGTCTCTACCACCCTCTCTCTCTCTCTCTCTGTCTCTACCACCCTCTCTCTCTCTCTCTCTCTCTGTCTCTACCACCCTCTCTCTCTCTCTCTCTCTCTTTTCTCTCTCTCTCTCTCTCTTTCTCTCTCTCTCTCTCTCTCTCTCTCTCTCTCTCTCTTCTCTCTCTCTACCACCCTCTCTCTCTCTCTCTCTCTCACTCACACACCCACAGTATTTCTCTCTCTCTCTCTCTCTCTCTCTCTCTCTCTCTCTCTCTCTCTCTCTCTCTCTCTCTCTCTCCCTCCCTACCTTTCTCTACCTGTCTCTCTCTCTCTACCACCCTGTCTCTCTCTCACTCCCCTGTCTCTCTCTCTCTTTCTCTCTCTCTCTCTGCTGTACTCCAATCTGCCTTGGGGTCTCCATCACTCAGCCCCGTTAGATAAAAGACCCCGTCCTCTGATGCGCATGCAGACACACACCACACACACACACACACACACACACACACACACACACACACACACACACACACACACACACACACACACACACACACACACACACACACACACACACACACACACACACACACACACACACACACACACACACACACAGACTGACTAGCTTTCTCTCCTACCACTGATAACAAGGCTCTGGCCAATGACGACGTGTTCATTCATCACAGTTATCTCCTTTCACTCTCCCTCTCTCTTTTCTATGTTACTTCTCTCTTTCGCTCTTTCTCTTTCTCTGTTTTTTCACTTATTTTCTCTCTTTTAGTCCATTTCTTTAACTCACTTTGTGTGTGTCTGTGAGTGTGTGTGTCCTCGCTCATTCTTTAATGTCCACCAACGAGAGCTCACTGTATCCTCCAAGTCCTTTGAGACAGCAGTGTAGCAGTAGAGTGGAGGGGAAACCATCTGAGCAGCCCTGCCAGACAATCTAGTGCTGGACCAGACAGACTCCTATTTAGGTTGGTAATTACTTTAACACTCTGCCCATCCGAATCTAGTCAAAATCTCTGGAATGAGATCACAAAATGGCCGCCCGACACCACTCATAAATATTCTTCTGGGACATCACCGTGGCGACCACAGCATTCCTCACATCCTCCTGTCCTGTGAGTCTCTTAGTCGTTCTTTTATCTCTTTTTTTGTCATCCTCTCTTTCTGCTTCCTTCATCACTCCATACCTCCACCTCCTTCAGAAGTACATAGATGCAAACACACCATGAAAACTTTGGGATGTTTCCCCTCAAAGTTAAACCCGGGGCCCAAGCTGTCGTTAAGAAACAGCGGTGGCAAAGATTTGGCACTGGCAGCGCTGGATTGTGGTAATTATTCATTGTGAGAGTGATGTCTTCCAGGGGCTTGATTGATTACGGTTGATATGTGATTTGGTGTAATCTGTCTCACTGGGTCTTGTCCAAATTGGCAAGACCTATAAAAAAGAGAGAGAAAGTTATTTTTAAAGAGAGGGTGAAGACGAGCGAGGAAGGCACAGTGAGGGAGTGAGTGGAGGTGGAAGGAGAGAGAGGGAGAAGTTAGGTGTCTTGTCTTCCTCGTGGCACCTTTGTCTACCACCCTGTTGTATACACAAACTATAAATCTACAAACAACAAGAGGCAGCCATTTTGTTTTACCTTCAGTAGAGCTATAGCTAAATGAATAGATTACAAAACCCCTCAGCTAGCATTTCATTATTTTCCATTTACATCAACATTTAAAGGCTCTCTTTAAGTATTTGTTGACTCGTTAGTCAGATTTGTAGCCGAAGTCCTCAAAAGTCTCTTTTCCTCGAGAAGTGTGTCTCTCCCCAGATACACAACAAGCATAAGCATGGCAGAGCATAAAAGGCCTTGATTAGGTCCATGAATCACACAGGTTGGGGAGATGTAAACGCGTGACACACTCTTGGTGCCCGTGAGTACCCAGGAGACCCTGCTTTGTGTTAATTAGAGCATTCTCCACTGCAATTAGCCCATCCAACAATACACACACAAACTAGCAACGACGCGCGCATTCACACACACACACACACACACACACACACACACACACACACACACACACACACACACACACACACACACACACACACACACACACACACACACACACACACACACACACACACACACACACACACACACACACAGTAAGATGGGCCCTAATGTGTGTCATCAACTCTCTGTTTAGAAGTGTCAGGCCAAGAGTCAAATTAAACAGAACGTGCAAAGCCACACACACGCACAAACATGCACATATACAGGCACAAACATGCACATATACAGGCACACACAAACAAATGTGGTTTCAAACTCAAAGTCATATACACACACTTACACACTCACATGCACTTTCACAGGCACAAACAGACACATTAACTACATCAGGGCACCAAGATAGAAAAACATGGTTGACAATAGCAACAGCATGCAGAGGGAACCAAAAGGCTGTGGAACCTTCCCCTTGGGACAGACACGTAGACAGAACATGGTGGCCAAATGGCCCTTCTGCCTCACTCCCTATCTAGTGGATTAAAGCCAGGCGATCTGTGTGCTCCGGCCCTGTCTGGAAGAAATCAAGGCCAGGGGGACCTTAAGTGAGTGAAGCCCCAGCTCGGCACACCCTGGCTGGGGAGATGGGGCCAGAGCAAGACCTCCTGGAGCTCCAACGTGAGACTGGCTCTACCTTGTCTTCTCGTTCCGCCGCTCGCACACACACACACAATCCGTCCCATCCCAGTCCCCGGTGCCTGTCATCTCTGTGGCCTAGCCGCTTAGTCATCCCTCCCCTGTATTTACTTATTTATCCACTATGATGACAGGACCACTACCAATGTCCCTTCAACCCTCACTGCCGCCTTTGAAAATGTTAAGAGCCCCGGGCCCTCCGGTTTGATGACTTTGACGTGAGTTAACGCTAGGCCGAGATGTCGGGTGCATTCAGGGGGCTAAGCGTTCTAATGGGTTTACCCCGCTGCATGGCTGGGCCTCCTGCCGCCTCGTGTGTGTGTCAGGGCTACAGTCACTTAATAATTTAGCCCCTTCGTCGTCGTCCCCCCTCTCGTTCTATCCTCTCACCCTCCCATCCGCTGTCTCTCTCTTTCATTCTGCCTCTGGGAATGGGGAGGCCATCCCTTGCTCCCTCCCTCCTCCTCTCCGTGGGATAGATGGAGTGGAGGAGCGACAGAGCAGACGGAGGGAGGCGACAGGCAGCAGGGGAGGTTGAGGACAGAGACAGAGAGAAAGAAAGGGAGGGAGAGATGGATAGAGGGACAGGAGGTGTTCATGGGTAACTGGAGTATAATGGTCACCGCCACTTTTGCTGCACAGACAGGTCTGTAGGCTCTGGGGTGTGTGTGTGTGTGTGTGTGTGTGTGTGTGTGTGTGTGTGTGTGTGTGTGTGTGTGTGTGTGTGTGTGTGTGTGTGTGTGTGTGTGTGTGTGTGTGTGTGTGTGTGTGTGTGTGTGTGTGTCTGTGTGTGTGTGTGTGTTTGATCAGTTGCAAAGAACACGTCCTCACCATGAGAGCATAGGAGTGATGACATAGTGTGTGACTAAATCTATTTTTGGTTGATATAAAGTCAACTCATTTTCCTAACCAGTATATATCTGTGTGGACAATGCGATATCTGTACCTAGTTCAGTGCTCTATCCCCACAGTGAGGTCTGAACAGAGGGGTCAAAGCTTTTCCCCTGAAAATGACTCTTCAATTAATCCTCTCTATCATCAACCATTAGCCATGTTGTCATTGGTCAGGTGTAGACAGGATGCAAAGCGCCCCCTCCTCGTCACTGTTCTCGTTCTGCATAGAACCGGTTCTAAGGAGTAGAGAACCGTCCAAAACCGTAGCCATGTATGTAATGATCAAGTAAGGTGACTTGGCTCTGTGTGAGAATGTGTTTTAAAACGCGAGAGCTTTCAGCAGCGACTCCCATGCCAGTGGCCTCCTGATCCCTCCATGTATTTTAATATGACTTGATGTTCGCTGTTCACTTAAAACCCGCTGTAAATTGAAACCAGATGGCAGAATAATAATTATTTATTTTTTCTTTCTTCTCTGTTGCGTCCTCTAAGCCGATTTCTGCCTCGTAGAATAGTGTTCAATTAGGGGGCTTGGAGGGAGGAGAGGGCAAACCCAGAGAGAGAGATCAAGGAAAACAAAACCTGTATGTGAATAATCACTTGTATTTTGTTCAATATGTGCAAAATACTACATTTCCCAGAATGCTTTAAAAAGTGAGCCAAACAAATGAAATGAAATGGTTGGTGGAAATATAATTGGCTATTCTAAGCACTATGGCTTGAAGAATATGAACATTGTTTCCAGAACAAATGTATATATTCTTTGGTATCTGAAAGTGTGACCTATCAGATTCAGTGAGACTCATGTTCAGTGGAATTTCTTTGAATTGCACAGTGGTGTAAAAGTTCCCAATTGTCATACTTGAATAAAAGTATAGATACCTTAATAGAAAGTAACTCAATTGAAAGTCACCCAGTAAAATACTACTTGAGTAAAAGTATAAAGTATGTGGTTTTAAAATATACTAAATCATCAAAGGTAAAAGTTTAAATACATTATCATATTAAGCAAAGCAGACGGCACCATTTTCTTGTTTTTCTGTCCGGATAGCCAGGGGCACACTCCAACACTCAGACATCATTTACACAAGATGCATTTGTGTTTAGTGAGTCTGCCAGACCAGAGGCAGTAGGGATGATCGTGTGTTCTTTGATAAGAGTGTGAATTTCACAATTTTCCTGTCCTGATAAGCATTCAGGGAAAATTCATGAAGGAAAAAGTACCATATTTTCTTTAGGAATGTAGTAAAGTAAAAGTTGTCCATAATATAAATATTAAAGTTTAGTACAAATACCCCAAAAAAACGACTTAAGCAGTACTTTAAAGTATTTTTACTTAAGTACTTTACACCACTGGAATTGCACTGAATTAAATTGTACTTCCTGTCACTAAACTCAAGTAGAAATTCTACATCCTGTGGTGTGTGGCCAATTCAATTTGGATTTCAACTCATCAACTATTCCAACACATTGGATGTTGTTTGTGAGACATTCATTCAGAGTTTCTCTGTCTCATTAGAATGTCTGTGTTCATAGTGTTTGTCATTGTAGTTAACAGTCATGTTCCGAGTCATGTGTGCGCCATAAATACAGCTCCCCCCGGCTAACGAAATGCACATGTTTTATGTTCCCACTACTAGCTCAGTATTTGGGCGGGGGACCTCTACAGATTGTGTGCAGGTCTTTGTTTTTAGATGTTTGGACCCTGTCTTAGCCTGAGCTCATCACACATTACTTTGAGATGAAAAGCAGCCGTGGACATCTCCCGTTAGCCCAAAACAAGTGGTGAAGGTTGAACGCATGTGATCGGTACAGACCCGCCATTCCCATTACTTCATCAGCTCACCACTGTGCAGAGTCACAGCAGGTGGCGAGGACACACACACACACACACACACGTACACACACACACACACACACACACACACACACACACACACACACACACACACACACACACACACACACACATACACACGTACACACACACACACACACGTACACACACACATACATACACACACACACACACACACACACGTACACGCACGCACGCACGCACGCACGCACGCACGCACGCACGCACGCACGCACGCACGCACGCACGCACGCACGCACGCACACACACACACACACACACACACACACACACACACACACACAGTCCAATCCTAACCTTAAAGGCATGGCAAAAATATCTGACTGACCCTGTATCAGTACTCTACCCGTCCAATCCTAACCTTAAAGGCATGGCAAAAATATCTGACTGACCCTGTATCAGTTAGGGACAATTTCTTCCTCCTGTGCTCATTAGTTAAGACTACATGACCAAAAGTATGTGGACACCTGCTCGTCAAACATCTCATTCATTAGCTAATACAGTACCTACAGTATGAGGAACAAACCATTGTGACCATTGTGACCAAACCATGTGTCAGGGGGAGGTAATTGATGACAGCAGTGAGAGTGAGTAAACTGGCCAATCACCAGCCCAATAGACACGCACCGCCGACCATGCTATGCAGACCAGAGGCTTATCTAGTGCTGATGCTCTCTCTGTCTCTCTCTCTCGCCCTCTCTCTCTCAGCAAAAACATATGCAACTGTGTATACTCAAAAGTGTATAGTTAAAATGCTCACTCTAAACCAGGCTCCCTAACTCGAAGCCTTCTCTCGGCTCACACACCCAGCTCAGCTACAGATAAGGGGAGTGTGAAAGGGAGCTCAGACCTTCACTAAGAGAGGTAAAGACATATTAGTGAGGGCATTCATACAGAGAGACATGGAGAGAGAGACACCTTCCTCTCACCTCTCTAATCCAGAGAACTTCTTCTAAAGAAACTGTGGCTCCGTGTGTGCGTGGGGGTTAGTGGGGCGGGTGGGCTGCCAGGTTGCCACGGCAGCGTTCCAGTTGGGCGGTCTGGTTCTCTCTGGAGGGGACAGGGGGCTGCCTGGGAAAGACACACCACACCGCTCCACTCTACTCTGTGACTGGACCTGACTGTCTGGGAAGACCACGGGTCAGTGAAAGAGAAGAGGAGGGAGGAGGGAGGGGAAGAGTGGAGACCTGTCTGGGGAGGGGAGAGAAGGGAAGAAAATAGATAGAGGAAGGGGGGAAAGGAGGAGGAAAGGAGAGGAAGGGGAGTTGGTGAGGTAGAATGGAGGAGTGGAAAGGAGGAGTAGGAAATGATGGAACAGGATGGAAGATGACAGTAGAGTGGAAGAGAGGACAGTAGAGGACAGTAGAGGTGAAGAGAGGACAGTAGAGGACAGTAGATGTGAAGAGAGGACAGTAGAGGACAGTAGATGTGAAGAGAGGACAGTAGATGTGAAGAGAGGACAGTATAGGACAGTAGATGTGAAGAGAGGACAGTAGAGGTGAAGAGAGGACAGTAGAGGACAGTAGAGGTGAAGAGAGGACAGTAGAGCACAGTAGAGGTGAAGAGAGGACAGTAGAGGTGAAGAGAAGACAGTAGAGGACAGTAGATGACAGTAGATGACAAGAGAGGACAGTAGAGGACAGTAGAGGTGAATAGAGGACAGTAGAGGTGAAGAGAGGACAGTAGAGGACAGTAGAGGTGAAGAGAGGACAGTAGAGGACAGTAGAGGTGAAGAGAGGATAGTAGAGGACAGTAGAGGTGAATAGAGGACAGTAGAGGACAGTAGAGGTGAAGAGAGGACAGTAGAGGACAGTAGAGGTGAAGAGAGGACAGTAGAGGTGAAGAGAGGACAGTAGAGGTGAAGAGAGGAGAGTAGAGGTGAAGAGAAGACAGAGAGGTGAAGAAAGGTACAGTAGAGGTGAAGAGAGTGACAGTAGAGGTGAAGAGAGGACAGTAGAGGTGAAGAGAGGACAGTAGAGGACAGTAGAGGTGAAGAGAGGACAGTAGAGGACAGTAGAGGTGAAGAGATGACAGTAGAGGTGAAGAGAGGACAGTAGAGGTGAAGAGAGGACAGTAGAGGTGAAGAGAGGACAGTAGAGGACAGTAGAGGTGAAGAGAGGAAAGTAGAGGACAGTAGAGGTGAAGAGAGGACAGTAGAGGTGATGAGAGGACAGTAGAGACAGTAGAGGTGAAGAGAGACAGTAGAGGACAGTAGAGGTGAAGAGAGGATAGACAGTAGAGGTGAAGAGAGACAGTAGAGGTGAAGAGAGGACAGTAGAGGACAGTAGAGGAAGAGAAGACAGTAGAGGTGAAGAGAGGACAGTAGAGGACAGTAGAGGTGAAGAGAGGGCAGTAGAGGACAGTAGAGGACAGTAGAGGTGAAGAGAGGACAGTAGAGGTGAAGAGAGGACAGTAGAGACAAGACAGTAGAGGACAGTAGAGGTGAAGAGAGGACAGAGAGGACAGTAGAGGTGAAGAGAGAGTAGTGACAGTAGAGGTGAAGAGAGTGAAGTAGAGGACAGTAGAGGTGAAGAGAGGACAGTAGAGGTGAAGAGAGGTAGAGGTGAAGAAAGGCCAGTAGAGGTGAAGAGAGGACAGTAGAGGTGAAGAGAAGACAGTAGAGGTGAAGAGAGGACAGTAGAGGACAGTAGAGGTGAAGAGAGGACAGTAGAGGACAGTAGAGGTACAGTAGAGGTGAAGAGATGACAGTAGAGGTGAAGAGAGGACAGTAGAGGTGAAGAGAGGACAGTAGAGGTGAAGAGAGTGACAGTAGAGGACAGTAGAGGAGAAGAGAGAGGGCAGTAGAGGTGAGAGAGGACAGTAGAGGTGAAGAGAGGACAGTAGAGGTGATGAGAGGACAGTAGAGGACAGTAGAGGAGGTGAAGAGGGCAGAGAGGACAGTAGAGGTGAAGAGAGGACAGTAGAGGTGAAGAGAGGACAGTAGAGGACAGTAGAGGACAGTAGAGGTGAAGAGAGGACAGTAGAGGACAGTAGAGGTGAAGAGAGAGGGCAGTAGAGGAAGAGAGGACAGTAGAGGACAGTAGAGGAAGAAGAGAGGACAGTAGAGGTGAAGAGAGACAGTAGAGGACAGTAGAGGATGAGGGACAGTAGAGGTGAAGAGAGGACAGAGAGAGGACAGTAGAGGTGAAGAGAAGAGAGGTGACAGTAGAGGACAGTAGAGGTGAAGAGAGGACAGTAGAGGTGAAGAGAAGACAGAGGACAGTAGATGACAGTAGATGACAGTAGAGGCAGATGACAAGAGAGGAGGACAGTAGAGGTGAAGAGGAGGACAGTAGAGGACAGTAGAGGTGAAGAGAGGCAGTAGTAGAGGACAGAGAGGTGAAGAGAGACAGTACAGTAGAGGACAGTAGAGGTGAAGAGAGGACAGTAGAGGACAGTAGAGGTGAAGAGAGGACAGTAGAGGTGAAGAGAGTGACAGTAGAGGTGAAGAGAAGACATCGTAGAGGACAGTAGATGACAGTAGATGACAAGAGAGGACAGTAGAGGACAGTAGAGGTGAATAGAGGACAGTAGAGGTGAAGAGAGGACAGTAGAGGACAGTAGAGGACAGTAGAGGAAGAGAGAGAGAGGACAGAGGTGAAGAGAGGACAGTAGAGGTGAAGAGAGGTGACAGTAGAGGTGAAGAGAGACAGTAGAGGACAGTAGAGGTGAAGAGAGGACAGTAGAGGTGAAGAGAGGACAGTAGAGGTGAAGAGAGAGACAGTAGAGGACAGTAGAGGTGAAGAGAGGACAGTAGAGGTGAAGAGAAGACAGTAGAGGACAGTAGATGACAATAGAGGACAGTAGAGAAGAGAGGAAGAGAGGACAGTAGAGGACAGTAGAGGTGAAGAGAGGATAGTAGAGGACAGTAGAGGTGAATAGAGGACAGTAGAGGACAGTAGAGGTGAAGAGAGGACAGTAGAGGACAGTAGAGGTGAAGAGAGGACAGTAGAGGGTGAAGAGAGGACAGTAGAGGTGAAGAGAGGACAGTAGAGGTGAAGAGAGGAGACAGTAGAGGTGAAGAGAGGACAGTAGAGGACAGTAGAGGTGAAGAGAGGACAGTAGAGGTGAAGAGAGGACAGTAGAGGACAGTAGAGGACAGTAGAGGACAGTAGAGGTGAAGAGATGACAGTAGAGGTGAAGAGAGGACAGTAGAGGTGAAGAGAGGACAGAGGACAGTAGAGGTGAAGAGAGGGATAGTAGAGGACAGTAGAGGTGAAGAGAGGACAGTAGAGGTGATGAGAGGACAGTAGAGGACAGTAGAGGACAGTAGAGGACAGTAGAGGTGAATAGAGGACAGTAGAGGTGAAGAGAGGACAGAGAGGACAGTAGAGGACAGTAGAGGTGAAGAGAGGACAGTAGAGACAGTAGAGGTGAAGAGAGGGTAGAGGTGACAGTAGAGGACAGTAGAGGTGAAGAGAGGACAGTAGAGGTGAAGAGAGGACAGTAGAGGACAGTAGACAGTAGAGGACAGTAGAGGACAGTAGAGGTGAAGAGAGGACAGTAGAGGACAGTAGAGGTGAAGAGAGGACAGTAGAGAGGACAGTAGAGTGAAGAGAGGACAGTAGAGGACAGTAGAGGTGAAGAGAGGACAGTAGAGGTGAAGAGAGGACAGTAGAGGTGAAGAGAAGGACAGTAGAGGACAGTAGATGACAGTGAAGAGAGGACAGTAGAGGACAGTAGAGGTGAAGAGAGGTATAGGACAGTAGAGGTGAAGAGAGGACAGTAGAGGACAGTAGAGGTGAAGAGAGGACAGTAGAGGACAGTAGAGGTGAAGAGAGGACAGTAGAGGTGAAGAGAGAAGACAGTAGAGGTGAAGAGAGTAGACAGTAGAGGTGAAGAGAGACAGTAGAGGTGAAGAGAGGACAGTAGAGGTGAAGAGAGGACAGTAGAGGTGAAGAGAAGACAGTAGAGGTGATGACAGTAGATGACAAGAGAGGACAGTAGAGGACAGTAGAGGTGAATAGAGGACAGTAGAGGTGAAGAGAGGACAGTAGAGGACAGTAGAGGTGAAGAGAGGACAGTAGAGGTGAAGAGAGGACAGTAGAGGTGAAGAGAGGACAGTAGAGGTGAAGAGAGGACAGTAGAGGTGAAGAGAGGACAGTAGAGGTGAAGAGAGGGGCAGTAGAGGACAGTAGAGGTGAAGAGAGGACAGTAGAGGGGTGAAGAGAAGACAGTAGAGGACAGTAGAGGTGAAAGAGAGGACAGTAGAGGACAGTAGAGGTGAAGAGAGGACAGTAGAGGAAGAGAGGACAGTAGAGGTGAAGAGAGGACAGTAGAGGTGAAGAGAGAGACAGTAGAGTGAGAGAGGTGAAGAGAGGACAGCAGATGAAGAGAGGACAGTAGAGGACAGTAGAGGTGAAGAGAGGACAGTAGAGTGAAGAGAAGACAGTAGAGGACAGTGAAGTAGAGGACAGTAGAGGTGAAGAGAGGACAGTAGAGGTGAGGTGAAGAGAGGACAGTAGAGGTGAAGAGAGGACAGTAGAGAGAAGAGAGAGACAGTAGAGGTGAAGAGAGGACAGTAGAGGACAGTAGAGGTGAAGAGAGGACAGTAGAGGTGAAGAGAGGACAGTAGAGGTGAAGAGAGGACAGTAGAGGTGAAGAGAGGACAGTGAGGTGAAGAGAAGACAGTAGAGGACAGTAGAGGTGAAGAGAGTAGGGACAGTGAGAGGACAGTAGAGGTGAAGAGAGACAGTAGAGGACAGTAGAGGTGAGAGGTGAAGAGAGAGGTGAAGAATAGAGGACAGTAGAGGTGAAGAGAGGACACAGAGGACAGTAGAGGTGAAGAGAGGACAGTAGAGGTGAAGAGAGGACAGTAGAGGTGAAGAGAGAGGACAGTAGAGAAGACAGTAGAGGTGAAGAGAGGACAGTAGAGGAAGAGATGACAGTAGAGGTGAAGAGAGGACAGTAGAGGTGAAGAGAGGACAGTAGAGGTGAAGAGAGGACAGTAGAGGACAGTAGAGGGACAGTAGATGAAGAGAGACAGTAGAGGACAGTAGAGGTGAAGAGAGAGGACAGTAGAGGACAGTAGAGGTGAAGAGAGGACAGTAGAGGTGAAGAGGACAGTAGAGGTGAAGAGAGGACAGTAGAGGACAGTAGAGGTGAAGAGAGGACAGTAGAGGACAGTAGAGGTGAAGTAGAGGACAGTAGAGGTGAAGAGAGTAGAGGTGAAGAGAGGACAGTAGAGGACAGTAGAGGTGAAGAGAGGATAGTAGAGGACAGTAGAGGTGAAGAGAGGACAGTAGAGGTGACAGAGAGGACAGAGAGGACAGTAGAGGTGTAGAGGTGAAGAGAGGACAGTAGAGGTGAAGAAGGACAGTAGAGACAGTAGAGGACAGTAGAGGTGAAGAGAGACAGTAGAGGACAGTAGAGGTGAAGAGAGGGCAGTAGAGGACAGTAGAAGAGACAGTAGAGGTGAAGAGAGGACAGTAGAGGTGAAGAGAGGACAGAGAGGACAGTAGAGGAGGACAGTAGAGGACAGTAGAGGAAGAGAGAAGAGAGGACAGTAGAGGTGAAGAGAGGACAGTAGAGGTGAAGAGAGATGACAGTAGAGGTGAAGAGAAGACAGTAGAGGACAGTAGATGACAGTAGATGACAAGAGAGACAGACAGTAGAGGTGAAGAGAGGAGACAGTAGAGGACAGTAGAGGTGAAGAGAGGTGAAGAGAGTAGACAGTAGAGGTGAAGAGAGACAGTGAGGACAGTAGAGGTGAAGAGAGGACAGTAGAGGTGAAGAGAGGACAGTAGAGGTGAAGAGAGGACAGTAGAGGTGAAGAGAGGACAGTAGAGGACAGTAGAGGTGAAGAGAGGACAGTAGAGGACAGTAGAGGTGAAGAGAGGATAGTAGAGGACAGTAGAGGTGAAGAGAGGACAGTAGAGGTGAAGAGAGGACAGTAGAGGACAGTAGAGGTGAAGAGAGGACAGTAGAGGACAGTAGAGGTGAAGTAGAGGTGAAGAGAGGACAGTAGAGGTGAAGAGAGGACAGTAGAGGACAGTAGAGGACAGAGAGGTGAAGAGAGGACAGTAGAGGTGAAGAGAGGACAGTAGAGGTGAAGAGAGGACAGTGAGGTGAGAGAGGACAGTAGAGGTGAAGAGAGGACAGTAGAGGTGAAGAGAGGACAGTAGAGGAAGAGAGGACAGTAGAGGTGAAGAGAGGACAGTAGAGGTGAAGAGAGGACAGTAGAGGAAGAGAGACAGTAGAGGTGAGTAGGGTGAAGAGAGGACAGTAGAGGTGAAGAGAGGACAGTAGAGGTGAAGAGAGGACAGTAGAGGTGAAGAGAGGACAGTAGAGGTGAAGAGAGGACAGTAGAGGACAGTAGAGGTGAAGAGAGGACAGTAGAGGACAGTAGAGGACAGTAGAAGAGAGGACAGTAGAGGACTGTAGAGGTGAAGAGAGGACAGTAGAGGTGAAGAGAGGACAGTAGAGGTGAAGAGAGGACAGTAGAGGACAGTAGAGGTGAAGAGAGGACAGTAGAGGTGAAGAGGTGAGAGAGGACAGTAGAGGACAGTAGAGAGTGAAGAGAGGACAGTAGAGGACAGTAGAGGTGAAGAGAGGACAGTAGAGGTGAAGAGAGGACAGTAGAGGTGAAGAGTAGGACAGTAGAGGTGAAGAGAGGACAGTAGAGGTGAAGAGTAGAGACAGTAGAGGTGAAGAGAGGACAGTAGAGGAAGAGAGGACAGTAGAGGTGAAGAGAGGACAGTAGAGGACAGTAGAGGTGAAGAGAGGACAGTAGAGGAAGAGAGGACAGTAGAGGTGAAGAGAGGACAGTAGAGGACAGTAGAGGTGAGAGACAGTAGAGGACAGTAGAGGTGAAGAGAGGACAGTAGAGGTGAAGAGAGGACAGTAGAGGTGAAGAGAGGACAGTAGAGGACAGTAGAGGTAGAGGTGAAGAGAGGGTAGGAGGAAAGTGGAGAAGGGAGTACAACAGGTGAAGAGGGGGCTTGGCTGCAGTATAGTGTCTTACTCAGCTCATCTGCCCATACAGACATTTCCACAGCAGCCCTGTGGGCCCTAACCATAGAACAGGTGATGAAACTCACCCCTCCTCCCCATCATCCCCCCCTCGCCCTACCTCCCTTAACCTTCAACCCCTCCCCCTCCTCCCCCATCCCCGTGGCCCTCTCTCTCCTTGCCTCCTCTCTGGGGGAGAGACAGAGGGCCTGTTGTGTTAACGTGAGGCCTGCTAATTGTTGGGTTAAGGGGGAGGGAGGAGGGATGGAGGGGGGAGAGAGAAGGGGTGAGGGAGAGGGCTGGGCCCCGGGCGTCAGGATTAGCTGTAATTCAGTCACTGGAACGCTCTCAACCGCTGCCTCGGTCAGGGCCAAGGGGCCACGGCTCTGTGTACGTGCATGTCCCGTGTGTGTGTGAGTAGGTTTGAGGTGCAGTGAATCAATAGAGGTTGTAATCCCCTGGTATCCCCTTCTCATCATCTTCATAGTCAACTACAATAGGACACGTTTCACACATTTCCTTTCACTCTATATCCTCCAGAAAATACAAGACATTTATTTTTTCCTAGCCACCGTGCTTCTACACCTGCATTGCTTGCTGTTTGGGGTTTTAGGCTGGGTTTCTGTACAGCACTTTCAGATATCAGCTGATGTACGAAGGGCTATATAAATAAATTTGATTTGATTTGATTTTCAAGAGATTTCTCTGAGCTGATTCTTCTCTACCAAAACCTTTCCTTTGGTATTGAACTTCTATGTTACAGTCGTCCATTGAGCAGCACAGTAACAGTATTAGTCAGAAAAAGAGAGTGTGTGTGTGTGTGGGGGGTGAATTCAGCCCTGCATTTTCAGTCTTTCTTTCACACAGTGGTCCTACTTATCAGTGGAACCCAGATTATCTACACTATCTATGACAAGGACAATACCATCATGTATCTCTCTCCCTCTCTCTCTCTCTCTCTCTCTCTCTCTCTCTCTCTCTCTCTCTCTCTCTCTCTCTCTATCTTTCTCTCTTCTATCTCTCTCTATCTCTCTCTCTTTCTATCTCTCTTTCTATCTCTCTCTATCTCTCTCTCTTTCTATCTCTCTCTATCTCTCTCTCTCTCTCTCTCTCTCTCTCTCTCTCTCTCTTCTATCTCTCTCTCTCTCTCTCTCTCTTTCTATCTCTCTCTCTCTTTCTATCTCTCTCTGTTACAAGTGGTAGGTTGTTCCCAGTAGGTCATATGATGTCTTGTGGCCTGTGTGTGTGTCACGTCGGACCATTCTAACAAACAGTAACAGTTCTATCCCCGACGAGTGCCATCTGATCGTCATGCCGCCCCTTGTCACATGAAGAAACGCGTGCACACACACACACACACACACACACACACACACACACACACACACACACACACACACACACACACACACACACACACACACACACACACACACACACACACACACACACACACACACACACACACACACACACACACACACACACACACACTAAGGACCAGTGCTATCACTGGGGTGTGTTTGTGTGTGTGAAGGAGATAGACGTGGTGTGTGTATGCGAGCGTTCATATATATGTGTGTGTGACTGTACATCAGGTCATTGTCAGCACCAGCACACAGACATGCTCTCCTGCTTATTACCTCCAGAATAATAAGAGTAAAGAAGAGTCCTGGGTTCTATCAACACAGCCTGGCCATCATGACTCTCCTCCAGAACCTTCTACCAGCTTCCTCCACTGTTTATTGTGTTTCTACCGGACTTAGAACAATAGGCGTTTGAGCTCAGAACAAACTAATGCTGCCCTATAAGTATCGGTCCAACCTTAGCAGTTTTACTGTTAGCTAATGAGAGGGTTGAAGCCAAAGTCAATGTGTCTCTGTGGGGATGGTGTGTGTGTGTATGTGTGGGGACGGGGTGTGTGAGGGGACGGGGTGTGGGGCGCACGGGGTGTGTGTGCGTGCGTACGTGTGTGCCTAGTCTTTTATACGACAAGTTTGTTCCAGAAGGTTCCAGTGCTCTTAATGGGGCGACCTGTCTCTAACCCTCTAATCATTTGTTTCTGCTACACTTTATGTATCACCAACACTGGCACCAATATCCTTGTTCCACTCCCCTCCCTCTCTCCCTCCTGCCCCCTCTCTCTCCCTCCTTCCCCTGCCTCTCTCCTCCTTCCTCCTCCCTCCTGCCCCTCACTCTCCCTCCTTCCCCTCCTTCTGCCCCTCCTTCCCCTCCCTCTCTCCCTCCTTCCCCTCCCTCTCTCCTCCCTCCTTCCCCCTCTCTCTCCTTCCTCTCCCTCCTGCCCCCTCTCTCCCTCCTGCCCCCTCTCTCTCCTTCCTCTCCCTCCTTCCCTCCCTCTCTCCCTCCTGCCCCCTCTCTCTCCCTCCTTCCCCTCCCTCTCTCCCTCCTTCCTCTCCCTCCTGCCCCCTCACTCTCCCTCCTTCCCCTCATTCTCTCCCCTCCTTCCCCTCCTTCTCTCCCTCCTTCCTCCCTCTCTCCCTCCTTCCCCCCCCTCTCTCTCTCCTTCCTCTCCCTCCTTCCCCTCCCTCTCTCCCCCTCCTTCCTCTCCCTCCTGACCCTCACTCTCCCTCCTTCCCTCCTTCTCTCCCTCCTTCCCCTCCTTCTCTCCCTCCTTCCCCTCCCCCCGCTCCCCTCCTTCCCCCTCTCTCTCCTTCCTCTCCCTCCTTCCCCTCCCTCTCTCCCTCCTTCCCCTCCCTCTCTCTCTCCTTCCTCTCCCTCCTTCCCCTCCCCTCTCTCCCTCCTGCCCCCTCTCTCCCTCCCTCCTGCCCCTCTCTCCCTCTCCCCCCTCCCTCCCTCTCTCCCTCCTGCCCTCCCCTCACTCCCTCCTGCCCCCTCTCTCCCTCCTGCCCCCTCTCTCCCTCCTTCCCTCCCTCCCTCCCTCCTGCCCCCTCTCTCCCTCCTTCCCCTCCCCTCTCTCCCTCCTGCCCCCTCTCTCCCTCCTTCCCTCCCTCTCTCCCCCCTGCCCCCTCTCCCTCCTCCTGCCCTCTCTCTACCTCCCATTCCTTCTCCTTTTGTCAGCTGAAAGGACCATTTTATTTGGTTTTGCTTCGGCCGTGATTTTCATTTCAGCAGAGCAAGAAAATTGCAATATAACAAGGCAGCAAACATCGTCATTTAATAATTGTGACTTTTGGAGCACCTCATCACTTCCCGCCCTGCTCCCTCTCCCTCTCTTTTTCCCTTCTGTTGTTTACTTTAACAGGTTCCCTCGCTCCGTCAGAAAATGAAGAGGCCTACTCAGCACCCACTGTAAGAGCTTGGGGAAATTGGCTCCTCCAATGATTGTTTTAACACCCCTAATTTTGAGAGAGGCCTCCAGGACTGGATACAGACTGTCTTGTACCCCTACTTGGACAATTTGTCCCATTTAGTTATTGAACTTTAACAGACAGACAGAGCAGTGGGAGAGAGAGGTCTAGGTGGTGCGGTGAAGAGAGCAGTGAGAGAGAGGTCTAGGTGGTGAAGAGAGCAGTGGGAGAGAGAGATCTAGGTGGTGAAGAGAGAGAGGTCTAGGTGGTGTGGTGAAGAGAGCAGGGGAGAGAGAGGTCTAGATGGTGAAGAGAGCAGGGAGACAGAGGTCTAGGTGGTGAAGAGAGCAGTGGGAGAGAGAGGTCTAGGTGGTGTGGTGAAGAGAGCAGGGTGAGAGAGAGAGGTCTAGGTGGTGAAGAGAGAGAGGTCTAGGGTGAAGAGAGCAGTGGGAGAGAGAGGTGAAGAGAGCAGGGAGAGAGAGGTCTAGATGGTGAAGAGAGCAGTGGGAGAGAGAGGTCTAGATGGTGAAGAGAGCAGTGGGAGAGAGAGGTCTAGGTGGTGTGGTGAAGAGAGCAGTGGGAGACAGAGGTCTAGGTGGTGAAGAGAGAGAGGTCTAGGTGGTGTGGTGAAGAAAGCAGTGGGAGAGAGAGGTCTAGATGGTGAAGAGAGAGAGGTCTTGATGGTGAAGAGAGCAGTGGGAGAGAGAGGTCTAGATGGTGAAGAGAGAGAGGTCTAGGTGGTGTGGTGAAGAAAGCAGTGGGAGAGAGAGGTCTAGATGGTGAAGAGAGAGAGGTCTAGATGGTGAAGAGAGGTGAAGAGAGCTAGGTGGTGAAGAGAGAGAGGTCTTGATGGTGAAGAGAGTAGTGGGAGAGAGAGGTTCTAGATGGTGAAGAGAGAGAGGTCTAGATGGTGAAGAGATCAGAGGGAGAGAGAGGTCTTGATGGTGAAGAGAGTAGGTGGGAGAGAGAGGTCTAGATGGTGAAGAGAGAGAGGTCTAGATGGTGAAGAGATCAGAGGGAGAGAGAGGTCTAGGTGGTGAAGAGAGAGAGGTCTAGATGGTGAAGAGAGCAGAGAGAGAGGGTCTAGGTGGTGAAGAGAGCAGTGGGAGAGAGAGGTCTAGATGGCGAAGAGAGCAGTGGGAGAGAGAGGTTCTAGGTGTGGTAAAGAGAGAGAGGTCTAGATGGTGAAGAGAGCAGTGGGAGAGAGAGGTTCTAGGTGGTAAAGAGAGAGAGGGTCTAGGTGGTGGAGAGTGAAGAGAGCATTGGGAGAGAGAGGTCTAGATGGTGAAGAGAGCAGTGGGAGAGAGAGGTTCTAGGTGGTGTGGTGAAGAGAGCAGTGGGAGAGAGAGGTTCTAGGTGGTGTGGTGAAGAGAGCAGTGGGAGAGAGAGGTTCTAGGTGGTGTGGTGAAGAGAGCAGTGGGAGAGAGAGGTTCTAGGTGGTGTGGTGAAGAGAGCAGTGGGAGAGAGAGGTTCTAGGTGGTGTGGTGAAGAGAGCAGTGGAGAGAGAGGTCTTGATGGTGAAGAGAGCAGTGGGAGAGGTTCTAGGTGGTGTGGTGAAGAGAGCAGTGGGAGAGAGAGAGTTATTGATGGTGAAGAGAGCAGTGGGAGAGGTTCTAGGTGGTGTGGTGAAGAGAGCAGTGAAGTGGTGGAGTTATCATGGTGTTTAGCAATCCTGAGGGGAAGGACAGGGCAGGAAGGAAGGCCGTAGAGTAGCATCTCTTCGATCTTTATCTTTGGAATATTATTCGTTAAAATGTTGCATTTGATGAGCAAATCATTATAATCGACAGTGAAGTACCTTTTAATGGCCCTGTATTGGCTCAGTTGGTAGAGCATGGCTCTTGCAACGCCAGGGTTGTGGGTTTGATTCCCACGGGGACCAGGACAAATAAAGTATGAAAATGTAGGCTCACTATGAGTAAGTTGCTCTGGATAAGAGCATCTGCTGAATGATTTAAATGTAAATGTTTTCCAGTCTTCAGTTTGTAGTTTTTAGGGAAGAAGAGTCCAACTCAGTCATATGTTTTCTGTTGTATTACTCTACACGACTATCACATCAATGAACCTAATAAAATACATCTATAAACATCTAGATTTCTGACCTGTAAATAGTGTAATATCCCATCATAAAACAATAGAGGCCATGTGCCAGAAGGGGTACACAGTGCCCCCTCTGGGCCGAGCGCACAGGTACCATCTGGGACAGGTCAGAGGTCAAGGTTGGAACCATTTCCTGTCCAGTCATGACCTCCTGTGATGTGCAAATGACCCAGGGATGATGTCGCCACCCAGCACCATTCATGGTCTGGTGTAATAGAGAGGCTGATTTGGGCTAACGGGAGATGTTAACTGTCATGTTCAGTCATGTTGGAGTGAGTGAACAATTTCATTCATTCATTGAATTAATTAATAAATGAATGAATTAAGACATCAATGAATGAACAAATTAATACAGCTCAGCTTTGTTATATTTGTAACGTTTGTGGACATTCTGTAAGTGGTCTAGTGTAGAAAGACAGCTGGCAGCTGTCCAACTGCCTTTCACTGAAACCCAATGTTTCAGAATAGACGAGAGAGTGTGGTCACTTGGGTGTGGGATGCTATGGCAGGGGAGTAACCTCATGCACAGACTCGTATTGATCCCTGCAAGCCTGAGTGGATGCAGCCCATCTATGAAATGAACTGCACCCTGTCATATAGTGCTGCCCAGGAAGTCTGTCCCACCGGGAGAGAGTGGAAGAGAACCACTACAACACACCAGTGAACTATCACAACACAGATCTAAGTGAATAACTACACACTAGCTCAACACACAGATGAATACTGACACCTCTCTCTCTCTCTTCTCTGTCCCTCACTCTGTCTTTCTTCTCTCTCTCTCTCTCTCTCTCTCTCTCTCTCTCTCTCTCTCTTCTCTCTCACTCTCTCACTCTCTCTCACTTGTCTCTCTCTCTCTCTCTCTCTCTCTCTCTCTCTCTGTCTCTTTCTGTCCCTCACTCTGTCTTTCTTTCTCTCTCTCTCTCATCTATCTCTTTCTCTCTCTCTCTTTCTGTCCTCACTCACTCTCTTTCTCTCTCTCTCTCTCTCTTCTTTCTGTCCTCACTCTGTATTTCTCTCTCTCTCTCTCACACACACACACACACACACACACACACACACACACACACACACACACACACACACACACACACACACACACACACACACACACACACACACACACACACACACACACACTACCCACCTCAGCCCCCACCGCGTCCACATCATGCACAACCTCCCACCCCTAGTCACTGCAGTGCCACCTCTCCTCCCTCCTCTCCTCTCTCTCTCTCTCTCTCTCTCTCTCTCTCTCTCTTCACTTTTATTCTAATGAGTTGCAACACTGATAACGAGCCTGATGATCTTCCATTGATTTGACTATCACTTGCTTGTCTGGTAATTGATCCGTAGCTGAGCCTCTGGTTAATTATATGGGCTTGGACATGGCCCCCGGCTCCGAGGGGAATCTCAAGTCCTACAGAATAATACTTTTAATAAAGGACTCTATTACTGACGTGTGATACTCTTTCTGCCTCTGCGTTTACCATTCTTTCTCTTTTCTCTCTCCTTCCTTATTTCTCTCCCTATTTTTTTCTTTTTCACTCTCTCTCTCTCTATCTCTCCCTCCCTCCCTCTGTCTCTCTCCTCCTTCTCTATCTTTTCTCTCTCTCTCCCTCTCTTCTCTCTCTCTCCCCCTCTCTTCCTCCCTCCCTCTGTCTCTCTCCTCCTCTCTCTCTCTTTTCTCTCTCTCTCCCCTCTCTCTCTCTCTCCCCCTCTCTTCCTCCCTCCCTCTGTCTCTCTCCTCCTTCTCTATCTTTTCTCTCTCTCTCCCTCTCTTCTCTCTCTCTCCCCCTCTCCTCCTCCCTCCCTCTGTCTCTCTCCTCCTTCTCTCTCTTTTCTCTCTCTCTCTCTCTCTCTCTCTCTCCCCTCTCTTCCTCCCTCCCTCTGTCTCTCTCTCCCCCCTTCTCTCTCTTTTCTCTCTCTCTCCCTCTCTTCTCTCTCTCTCCTCTCCTCCTCCTCCCTCCCTCTGTCTCTCTCCTCCTTCTCTCTCTTTTCTCTCTCTCTCCCTCTCTTCTCTCTCTCTCCCCCTCTCTCCCTCCCTCCCTCTGTCTCTCTCCTCCTTCTGTCTCTTTTCTCTCTCTCTCCCTCTCTTCTCTCTCTCTCCCCCTCTCTTCCTCCCTCCCTCTGTCTCTCTCCTCCTTCTCTCTCTTTTCTCTCTCTCTCCCTCTCTCCTCTCTCTCTCCCCCTCTCTTCCTCCCTCCCTCTGTCTCTCTCCTCCTTCTCTCTCTTTTCTCTCTCTCTCCCTCTCTTCTCTATCACCCCCACTCTTCCTCCCTCCCCTCTGTCTCTCTCCTCCTTCTCTCTCTTTTCTCTCTCCTCTCTCTCCCTTCTCTCTCTCTCTCCTCTCTTCCTCCCTCCCTCTGTCTCTCTCCTCCTTCTCACTCTCTCTCTTCTCTCTCTCTCCCCTCTCTTCCTATCTTTTGTCTTTCCCTCTCTTCTCTGGCTCTCTATTTCCTCCATGGCCACTGCCATTACAAGAGAGAAGGATGGAGAGTGGGCAGTAAGAGAGAGAGAGAAAGACAGAGCGAGGGATATTGGCAGACTCCTCTCCATCCTCCCACAAATAACAGCCATTAACAGGCCAGATCAGGAGCTGAGCCACCAGGTTGACTTGAAACACTGAGTGCCACTCGAAAAACTAAGAGACCAGCACATTTACAGAGAGAGGGGATGTGTGTGTGGTTGTGTGTGCATGCGTGTGTGTGTGTGTGTGTGTGAATGAGAGAGAGAAAGACCGAGTGAGAGATGTGTATGGAGAGTAGAAAGGAGCGTCGTCCATTGAATTGTCACTTAATGTAATTAGCGTGATGCTCCTGCCGTGTGTGCGTTACCTTTTCACAGTGTGGTTAAAAGCAGAGCATGACACACTAATGGAAAGGGAACACCTACTCCCTTTACCACGCGGCTCAGACTGCCTGTGGCTTTTGGCCACCGCGCGTTTATGCTTAAAGACAAAACGCAGACAGAGAGGGA
>NW_026289049.1:420000-452500 GCF_023373465.1 Oncorhynchus keta | reverse complement strand
TAAAGACTGTGGAAGAGTCGCCCTCTGGGTCGGGCTAATTGACTACATGTGGTCCGCTCAGGAAGCCTCGAACACGGGCTAGAGACAGGCAACCGTGAGTGAATAACCAGAGCCTGGAAGAGCGATAACGGATACCTATAACTGAGGGAAGTTCACATTTCCTCCGACAACTAGCGTCCGTTATCGTTCCTGTTCACAGTCGTGTGTTTTATGACTTTGGCTTTTTTTGAGAAGTATAAAATATCTCGGCGTTCTGGTTTTTAAAGGGAGTGTGGCTGTGGGGGCGTTAGATGGTTTCATTGGTGATGTACACTGCGTTGAGGTAAAGGAGTAGAAAGAGAGAGGGGGAGTTGTAAAGGAGGGTAGTTAGTTGGTCATTAATCCTAGTGGAACCTGTGTGTGTCTCCGTACCATGCACACGCTGTTACGCATGCGAAGGCCGCGGCAGGCCGACCTTGAGCAATCGCGAGTCTCTGCCGTGTCGAGTTTGAAAATAAACGGATTAGTGGTTATTTTATGAATCACAGTCTTTTCTACTACTTTTATCACCGATGTTGTGCATATGAATATTGCTTTTTTAATTGAGCAATTACTTAAAGCAATTCAAAAGAAATACGCGTTGTTTTGAGTGATTTAAACCCTGTTGCCAATATTTCCATGACTGTGTTCTCTCACCGAAATGTGTGAAATTGTTTGCTCTTATTCAGTGAAATGATTCACACATGATTCCCTTTCTTTGACCTTTCTCTAAATGTATGAGGTATGTGTGGAGAATTGTCAGTGGCCTCTCTTTTTTCATGCACATCTGCACATCATATTGGACACGCATGATGCATCCTCTCACTTTCAACACATGTTTTGAGCTGTGTGTATTATTAATATAAACTACTGCAAAGCTATTGACATGTCGATTGGAATAACGGAACCATATCGCGCGAGGATGCTCCTGGCTCCGTCTCATTCGTCCTCGCGCGGCATCTGCGTGCAGGTGGATGGGCCCCGCGCTGATACACGGAGGAGCATCCAGCATCTGCTGGGACTCACGTTTCGTAATCCCCTTTTACAAATGCGCGCCGTTGTTTCAATATAATCAGCTGTGGGACTCGTTGTTATTTATCCTCCCTCGCACCACTTAGAAGGCATCTTTCCATGTTTAGTAGGCATGACAAAAATCCTCCAAAGAAGCCTCACCTTGACAGACTGCCTTATTGGAATCTAACCGATAATGACTTTGTGTTTGCCGAGCCGCGCGCGCCTTGGGGTATTGGGAGAAATGAGTGTTATGGGGGCTCGTGTTTCAAATCCTCCCTTTAAAGATCAGCTAAGTGACATGAGTCATGGGTGCGTTTTTATCGGTGTTAGTGCAAATGATTTCAAAGCAATCGATTGAGACGCAAAGCAGGAGCAGTATGTGTTGTTGATGTGAGAGAGGGCATGTTGTTTACGGGTGTTGGTTGTGATTTTGCAGCGAATAATCCAGTCTCAGACCATTTGATATCCTCTGAATTTATACATTCACTGCAAAGTAGCCTACCTATACAAGTCATTAGGGAACATGCAATGATTACGTGTTCGTGTATGATTACGTTTTATTTTTTCAATTGTTATTTTCAGTTATATAAATAGCATGCATATGTTCAAACACAATTTACAGCAGGTGAGCAATTATATTGCCAAGGAATGTCACCTAAAAAGAAACCAAAACAATTATCTAAATTACCAGAGAATGAATTGTAAAAACAATAATTTAACCTGGTTGGATATTTGTTTTTTTTTGTTGATATATTTAATTTATAAAATTTGCAACCTCAACGTCACACTATGTCAACACCTGCTTCTCATATTACAAGTGTATTTTTACGACGAGTAATGTGCTAATTCGATCCAATCAAATCAAAATATGAAGTGCATTTCAATTAAATGCGTACATTGCCTTTTGCATGAGTACTAATAGAGAGACAAGCAAACAGAGAGAGACATGGTTTTAATTTTGTTTAGATATCATGTATTTTTCAATCAGGCTACCTTTTAAACGTAAGTATAAGAAACGAAATCGAAAATGCAGAAACCATGAATGGCAAAACATTGATTGGGAAAGGCCTGGCATGTTTCGCATCGTTTCTCCAGACTTCTAGTAAGAATCATTTCATTTTTGGATTCTCAGTTTTTTTCCTTGACTGCCATCTTTTCATGGTCGAATACATTCCATGCAAATCCAACCGTTATAATGCTTGTAATTGAAGTAAATTATTAAGAATTAATAGAACGAAGATTACGCCTATACCCTATATAAAATGGAATATAGGCCTACCTCTCTATTCGCCTGGCTTTTGGTTTTTATATTTTTGTCTGTTGGTGATAAGAGGATTTATAAACATAACCTTATATTAAATTATCTACAAAAGCAGATACACGAGTTAAATCAATAAAATAGACTTAACAAATTGTCAAATAATTGCATCTGCTTTCTTTATATTTAAGAATGTGCGGATCATTTTATGTATAATCTGCAGGGAAATGATTATCATATTTCGTTATGTAAACTCCCCATAAATTATGTTAAACTATCTTCTTAAGCCTTCCACAGCATTACGGTGTAATAATATTTTGACGTCGTAATTGAGTACTTTGTTTTGGGTACATGCATGGATATTAATATCGACCTTTGCAAGTTAAACAGTCCGCAGTTAAGTGATATCACTGCGCCTCTAATTGGTCCATCACTAGTAGGCTAACTCCCCCTCAATAAACCAACATTAAGCCATGTCATTTTATTTTCCCTTGCGCTCCAAAAGCTGAGGGGAACAACTCAAGGATTACTTAGGGCTCGTAAAATGTTGCCGCGGCGCACCTCTTCTGTGAGGGTCTAATGCCAGTCAGGCGAAGGAAGATATCGAGGAAATCTTGAAGAAATAGGGCCGGTAGCATTTACAGCGCCAGGGTATGTTTTCAATCTACATCTCTGCTCTTAATTAGCTCGCCCTTCTAAATGTTTCCCTTCTCTTCTGCAAGGCGGGTGCTGTAACGCGGCTTCCTCTGAAGTGCGACAGGTCGAGTATGGGCCGAGACCTTACAGACGAGGTACAGTCGCTTCTATAGCTTGACATGTTTCTCTTATCTTCTCGGTATTGTTACAGCATCTGAGATGCTGGCATGCAGCGGTATTTGATCCCAATACAAGCAATAGGTGGATTAACACGTAAGAAATTTTAGTGGAAAATATAAACTATAGTAATTATGTAGGTTATTATTATACCTAATATATGTTAATAATGGGCCAAGCATGAACACAATGGTATAATTATAATAATAATAATACTGTATTATTGTATTTTTTTGTTTTGTTATTAAACTAGTTCAGCAATTTTCTAAATATGCCATTATAAGTTATTACTGTTATTATTGTTGAGTGTTATTTAATGTTTGAAATGCCAGGTGCATGGCCTATAGCAGAGGATTCTATCAGAACTCATGGCCTATAGCAGAGGATTCTATCAGAACTCATGGCCTATAAGCAGAGGATTCTAGCAGAACTCATGGCCTATAGCAGAGGATTCTATCAGAACTCATGGCCTATAGCAGAGGATTCTATCAGAACTCATGGCCTATAGCAGAGGATTCTATCAGAACTCATGGCCTATAGCAGAGGATTCTAGCAGAACTCATGGCCTATAGCAGAGGATTCTAGCAGAACTCATGGCCTATAGCAGAGGATTCTATCAGAACTCATGGCCTATAGCAGAGGATTCTAGCAGAACTCATGGCCTATAGCAGAGGATTCTATCAGAACTCATGGCCTATAGCAGAGGATTCTATCAGAACTCATGGCCTATAGCAGAGGATTCTATCAGAACTCATGGCCTATAGCAGAGGATTCTATCAGAACTCATGGCCTATAGCAGAGGATTCTATCAGAACTCATGGCCTATAGCAGAGGATTCTAGCAGAACTCATGGCCTATAGCAGAGGATTCTATCAGAACTCATGTCCTATAGCAGAGGATTCTATCAGAACTCATGGCCTATAGCAGAGGATTCTATCAGAACTCATGGCCTATAGCAGAGGATTCTATCAGAACTCATGGCCTATAGCAGAGGATTCTATCAGAACTCATGGCCTATAGCAGAGGATTCTATCAGAACTCATGGCCTATAGCAGAGGATTCTATCAGAACTCATGGCCTATAGCAGAGGATTCTATCAGAACTCATGGCCTATAGCAGAGGATTCTATCAGAACTCATGGCCTATAGCAGAGGATTCTAGCAGAACTCATGTCCTATAGCAGAGGATTCTATCAGAACTCATGGCCTATAGCAGAGGATTCTATCAGAACTCATGGCCTATAGCAGAGGATTCTAGCAGAACTCATGGCCTATAGCAGAGGATTCTATCAGAACTCATGGCCTATAGCAGAGGATTCTATCAGAACTCATGGCCTATAGCAGAGGATTCTATCAGAACTCATGGCCTATAGCAGAGGATTCTATCAGAACTCATGGCCTATAGCAGAGGATTCTATCAGAACTCATGGCCTATAGCAGAGGATTCTATCAGAACTCATGGCCTATAGCAGAGGATTCTATCAGAACTCATGGCCTATAGCAGATGATTCTATCAGAACTCATGGCCTATAGCAGAGGATTCTATCAGAACTCATGGCCTATAGCAGAGGATTCTATCAGAACTCATGGCCTATAGCAGAGGATTCTATCAGAACTCATGGCCTATAGCAGAGGATTCTATCAGAACTCATGGCCTATAGCAGAGGATTCTATCAGAACTCATGGCCTATAGCAGAGGATTCTATCAGAACTCATGGCCTATAGCAGAGGATTCTATCAGAACTCATGGCCTATAGCAGAGGATTCTAGCAGAACTCATGTCCTATAGCAGAGGATTCTATCAGAACTCATGGCCTATAGCAGAGGATTCTAGCAGAACTCATGTCCTATAGCAGAGGATTCTATCAGAACTCATGGCCTATAGCAGAGGATTCTACCAGAACTCATGTCCTATAGCAGAGGATTCTAGCAGAACTCATGTCCTATAGCAGAGGATTCTAGCAGAACTCATGGCCTATAGCCGAGGATTCTATCAGAACTCATGTGCTGTAGCAGAGGATTCTAGCAGAACTCTGTAATAGTTCTATTGTATTTATTTCCCTAACCACCTTGTGAATTCCCTAACCACTCAGTTCTAAGATTTTAAACATCTTTAAATTCATGCGTTATCATTTTCTCTGAAATATGACTACTATAGGCCTATATCAATAGATTGTTCATGTTGGTAACATTTTAACATTGTAATGGATTTCCTCTGCATGTCCTGCACTCAAGCAGAATGAACTACACATATTTAAATTAAGAAAATATACACGATGCAAAAGCAGATCAGACATTGCAATAATGTCACATATATTTCAAACACGATTTGCAAGAAGGGTATATGTTCAGAAGATGTGGACTGTGTACAGAGAGGACTGTGTATAGAGTACGGGGGTTGACACTGCAGTCAGGAGATACAGCAGGGCAGGCATCATCAGCATGGAGCTGTCTGTCTGTCTGTCTGGTTCATGTCAATACATTGACGGCTTAGATGGACTGCTTTACAGCGAGGTCATTACCGAACTATCGATTACATCTGCTGTATTCTCTTCAACCAATACCACTCCATTTCTGTACCACACAATCTCTCCTTATTGCTGTCATTTTGGTTATACACATATCTGCCTGTATAATCTGTATATCTGTCATTTTCAAGGGGTCCTATATTTTCTAATGTAAGTTAAATATTTATATAACTTCTGTACATGTGCAACCGTTTTGTTATTTCATGTAGTTTTTACCCCATCAACTGAAATCTGCATTTGTGGAGTGTAGCAGGCTATTACACCTGCCCTGCTATAGGCTATTACACCTGCCCTGCTATAGGCTATTACACCTGCCCTGCTATAGGCTATTACACCTGCCCTGCTATAGGCTATTACACCTGCCCTGCTATAGGCTATTACACCTGCCCTGCTATAGGCTATTACACCTGCCCTGCTATAGGCTATTACACCTGCCCTGCTATAGGCTATTACACCTGCCCTGCTATAGGCTATTACACCTGCCCTGCTATAGGCTATTACACCTGCCCTGCTATAGGCTATTACACCTGCCCTGCTATAGGCTATTACACCTGCCCTGCTATAGGCTATTACACCTGCCCTGCTATAGGCTATTACACCTGCCCTGCTATAGGCTATTACACCTGCCCTGCTATAGGCTATTACACCTGCCCTGCTATAGGCTATTACACCTGCCCTGCTATAGGCTATTACACCTGCCCTGCTATAGGCTATTACACCTGCCCTGCTATAGGCTATTACACCTGCCCTGCTATAGGCTATTACACCTGCCCTGCTATAGGCTATTACACCTGCCCTGCTATAGGCTATTACACCTGCCCTGCTATAGGCTGTATGTATCTGAATGTAAACCCTGCTATAGGCTGTATGTATCTGAATGTAAACCCTGCTATAGGCTGTATGTATCTGAATGTAAACCCTGCTATAGGCTGTATGTATCTGAATGTAAACCCTGCTATAGGCTGTATGTATCTGAATGTAAACCCTGCTATAGGCTGTATGTATCTGAATGTAAACCCTGCTATAGGCTGTATGTATCTGAATGTAAACCCTGCTATAGGCTGTATGTATCTGAATGTAAACCCTGCTATAGTAATATCTCTCCCTATAGGCATGGCAGACATCATATTAGATGAATAGCAGCACATCTCCTAGTTAGTTTTGTCTGAGTCAATAATGGACTTAATGTCATCCTCTTCAGTGTAGATTAGAGGGGCCTTAATTCACCTATTAACATAGTATTTCTGAGGGAGGGGTGTTTTTCCCCCCGTCCAGTTCATATATTGCCTGTGTGCTGTGTTTAACGGGCTGTTTTCCTTCCTCTGCCGAGGCCTGTTGCATGTGTGTGTTTCTGCCTGCGTGTCTGATACTATCATATTTTCAGTGTCTTTTATTCCTGAGGGTTGTGTGACTACACCATACTCTGCATCTCTGATGGGCTGCATGACCACAGATACCATCATGTGTATGAGGTGTTTTCCCTTCTTATCTTTTGCATATGTTCAAGTACCTGTAGAACCAGTGAGTATGTCAAGGAAAGAGTGGCGTTTTCTCTCTGTACAGGGCTGGCTCTGTCTCTGGCTCCATGAGTGTGCGGGTGCGAGCTAATGTGTGTGCGGGACTTGGCTGGAGGAGACGAGAGGAGAAAGAGGATATGTGGAGGAAGCGCCATGCCACTTCTCTTCTCTCTCTCTCGCCATGCCACTTCTCTCTTTCATCTCTCTCTCTCTCTCTCTCTCTCTCTCTCTCTCTCTCTCTCTCTCTCTCTCTCTCTCTCTCTCTCTCTCTCTCTCTCTCTCTCTCTCTCTCTCTCTCTCTCTCTCTCTCTCTCTCTCTCTCTCTCTCTCTCTCTCTCTCTCTCTCTCTCTCTCTCTCTCTCTCTCTCTCTCTCTCAGCACTAATACCAGCCCCTAAGCCCTGGGGTCCACCCTCCCTCCCCCTTAGTACACTAGATCAGTAAGGTAGTCCTATCACCGGGGAAGTGGCCATAGAGGAAGGGGACACTGCGTCATTGGCCCAAAGGAGGGGGACCACTTTGGGTGTAACACAGGAAGTCCCAGTTATAGGGTCACTGTTTTCAAAGGGACAGAGGAAATGGCCCAGTCCAAGGCAATGCCTACCCAGTCACAATGAGTGAGTGAGTGTATCCTAGCTGAGCGGTGGAAGTGGTACTGAGTGGCTGGGTGTTACAGTGTGGTCTGTCCTTATCAGGTTTGGATGGACTGTAACTCTGTAGTGTTTTCATTGGCGCCGTCCTCTCTGGCCTGGAGACTGGAGTGATCCTCACGTGTGTGTGTGTCTGGGCTGGAGACCGGAGAGAGGGATCTTACCTACAGCTAATGAAGCCTGGAGGCTACTTTCTTTTTGACCTCTTCCTCGTTTCTCCTCTGTTCCCGAGCCCTGGTCCTTCCGTAACCCCGTTTCTTCTTACTTTGCCCTCCAGCCGGGCCCCAAGCCAGGGGGTCCCTGCTGGCCTTCTCTTTCTGGCTGTCACCCCCTAGAGGGGTTCAACCACTGTTAATTACACTGTGGGATCTGGGTAATTAGGGTCTGGGATGGGGGGTGGGGTCTAAGGTAGCGGTCTCTCTCTCTCTCTCTCTCTCTCTCTCGCTTTCCTTTTCTTTTTTCTCTCTCCATTGGTGTTGTTAGATTGGCTTGTTGGGAGTGTCAGTGAGAGTGTGCATAGAAAAGTGGAGAAGGTGTAGGGGTGTGTTTAACTACGTCAGTAGTTGGTCCTGTTATTTCTGGACGAGAGCAGAGACGTGGTAGACTCTGAGGTGAGAGGAGGAGAGGAGAGCAAAGGCGTGTGTGTGTGTGTGTGTGTGTGTGTGTGTGTGTGTGTGTGTGGGTGTGTGTGTGTGTGTGTGTGTGTGTGTGTGTGTGTGTGTGTGTGTGTGTGTGTGTGTGTGTGTGTGTGTGTGTGTGTGTGTGTGTGTGTGTGTGTGTGTGTGTAAAAGGTGGATGTGGACCACTTGTACGTTTACCGTGTGTGTGTCTGCGTGCCCAAGTTTGTGGTTTAGATGGCATGTAGAGTTTAGGAGAGGGAAGACGCACAAGGTGCCATTCATTCTACGGCCACCACGTATTTATGGAAGCGTCAGGCATGAAGATATGACGTCCAAACCTATTTTTGCATTGAACTTTTTCAACTCGCACGTTAAAAATAATTCACGCGGTGGACATTTAATTTAGGGCCCCCTTTTTCCTTTTAATCAGAATATGAATTAATTTGGTTATTTAATTTGCTGCGGTTATGCCATTTAATAAACATTTGTCAGTGTAGTTTATAGTAGTTTCTGTTTCAACTGAATATTTTAATATTCATGATTTAAATTCCCTCAATCTCCCTATTTTTGCGAGGCAGACATGGAATATTAAAATGCTCTGGAGATCCTTCAATGTTCTCGTTGTTTTGTCGACTAACACACACAGTGTGTTTCAATCTCTGAGATATTCTGTTTTGTCACATCGTCAATTTCTAGTGAATTATTTTCCTACTATCGGGAGACATTCTTCATCTTGTTTGATGAAAATGCATGAATCAAACTCAGATATTTTTATTGTATTACCAGTTTATAACCGTAGAGATCAATCATTTGTACGATAGTTTGTACTTCCAATGATCTGATGAAAATAGCCTAACTAACTAAGTCTTCCCTGAGTCCGAGGGGTTATAGAATGGACACTGAAAACATCACCCAGAGTTTTCCAGCCAAGTCACAGCATATGATCTCATTTGGATTTGATCCTCAGCCTTGCATAAGACACAGAGCTGTGACACGAAGCCTCACACTGAAACAATGTGGGCGTCATCTGTCTGCGGCTCTGTAGCACTGTAACACCGGTGTTGTGTACATACGTCCACCCTGTCGTCTCCTGTCTCCTGCTGCAGCTACTGATCAATATGGGACGTGAGGATCACTCACGGGGTCAGGATCACTCACGGGGTCAGGGTGATCTGTCTCCTGCATGATAACTCTGGTGTTTGGATGAAAGGATAGATGGATGGATCGACGATGGAGTGGGTTGGAGAGAGACAGAGTGTCTTCTAATAGTGTTTTCTTTGTGAACGTACTGTGTTGGGGTCGTTGCTACGACAGCAGTGTATGCGTACGGAGTCTGTGTGTGAGTGTGTGTGTGTGTGTTCAGGAACGACAGCAATGCAGGGCCATCTGCTTGTGTCTTATCAGGGAGATGAGTCCTCCACCAGCCTTTTCCCATGGAGCCCCTCCTACTTCTTACAGGCCCTGAGAGAGTGAGAGAGAGAGAGTGTGTGTGTGTGTGTGTGTGTGTGTGCGTGTGCGTGTGCGTGTGCGTGTGCGTGTGCGCGTGTGTGTATGTGTATGTGTATGTGTATGTGTATGTGTATGTGTATGTGTATGTGTATGTGTGTGTGTGTGTGTGTGTGTGTGTGTGTGTGTGCGTGTGCATATGTGTGTGTGTGTGTGCCGCACCCAGACCTCTCACACACTCCTCACACCCCACTGTGTTGCACACTCTGAAACAGAACTGTCCGTCTACCCCACCTGTTAAAACCATTATAAATACCAAATACAGGATATTCAGAAACTGTCTAGCAGCTTGTTTGTTTCACCTTATGTTGTACACAATCTCTAGTGTCCAGTTCAACATTAAATTGTGTCTTTCCTGGTTTTGGGGAAAAAACGTTGACATGTTTTGCTTATTACTATTATCTCCGGAGAGAAAGATAGATCTGGATCCTATTCTGTTATATTCCTGAAGGTGCTAGTGGATTTATGACTTGTTTATAGGCCATTGTGTGTTTGTCTGTCAAATGGTTTATTTAGTCTTGGTGTGTTGTAAACAACGATAATGTTAGCTGCCAGTGTGTTGCTAGCTAATCCCTGTGTATTGATGTGTGTGTGGCCTATGGCCCTGTCAGTGCTGGGCTTACAGCAACAACTACCACACAGCAGGAAACCATATGGTAACAAGGTTATTCAACTGTTTTTACAGTCTTATAGCAGTGTAATAATATGATTAAGACATGCTTTTATACACAACACTGAGGCGATGGGCATCGTCTAATCATTTGGAACGTTTTATCTTGACATTGCATGTTCCTTTTGAAAAAATACAATTCTTGTCTTCTATATCCACCATGTAATGATGATGGTGAATATTGTAGATGTGTGTAGTAGAGGTTGTACTGTAGCTACAGAGGCCATATTTAGTCCCTATGATCTGTAAAGAACGGCAGGGAGTTTGATTCAGTCTAGAGCTCTGAACCATAGAAATACTCTATATTACAAATAGAAATATATTAACTAGATAAAGGACAGTTGGATTTTATGCAGAGCTACAGTTTGATACAGTATGTTTGGGTAAAACAGAGTTGGGCTGATGCGATTCAGATTGTATAAAAATGTTCTATTTTTCAAGCATGGCCCATAATCACCCCAATCTTGGATGGCGCTGCCTGTTCAAATACATGAAAAGGTGTGGGTATTTCTCTCTCTTCTCCTTTTCAGAGTGAGGGTCTTTATTTTTCTTTGGCCTGCCTTAGTTTCCTGCGGCGGGGGGAAGTCGTCGGTTGGTGCGGAGCGAAGGGGAACGAGGGGAAGTGGCTGTTTGAATAGAGTGTTGCTCAGGATGTCACCACCCCACAGCCTGCCTAATGAGGGGACATTAGCACCGTGGCCTGGCCCCGACACACACACACGCACGAACGCACACACACAGGCACACAGGCACGTGCGTACACACACACACAGGCACACAGGCACGTGCGTACACACACACAGGCACACAGGCACACACACACACACACACACACACACACACACACACACACACACACACACACACACACACACACACACACACACACACACACACACACACACACACACACACACACACACACACACACACACACATATTCTGCTCAGGGGCTGACAAGGCCGGAATGAAGCAGCTGTCGCCAGGCCTGCGGGACTGAGGGGGTCCAAGGGGCAGAGGGAGCAGAAGATGTTTAAGACCTGGGGGGCAACCAATGTAGCCACTGTGACCTGGGTAGTGCCACTGTGACCTGGGTAGTGCCACTGTGACCTGGGTAGTGCCACTGTGACCTGGGTAGTGCCACTGTGACCTGGGTAGTGCCACTGTGACCTGGGTAGTGCCACTGACACACAGCGCCACCATAGGTCAGCACACAATTAGCAGGAACACACACTCAAACACTTGCGGAGTGCAACATGGACACACAAAAAGTACACACACTCAGACATGCATAATATTATTTTCCTTCCCCAAAGGTTTATTCAGAGATATTTGGCACTTCCATCAGTAGACATGACTTGGTTTTGTCCCTGAGCGAGGAGGAATGTGACACACCGTTGACCCACACTAAGAGACATGAACTTGTGCATACATACTTTCACAGGGGGCCCATCCTGTTATTCCTCCTGACTTGTTTTTTTTTTGTTTGCGTTGGAACTGTGCCAGTGCCACAGGCAGGTTGATGGCCTACTATTTTTACCAGCAGCCAGGTCTAAGGACCCCTCCTCTATACCAACAGCCAATTTGTCCTTTCAACGCAGACGACAAAGGAAAAAACACTCACGCTTACCTCTCAAGGAACACAACCCTTTCATTTTTCAGTTAGCGCAACGGCTAATTCGGTCCCTGTTATTTCACATAATGCAGAGGAAGAATTGCTACTATTATTATTGCCGGTGGACCGTTATTATCTCTGGCTATTTAAGGAGGTAGATAATGATGGTAATTTGACTTGTTCTGCGGCGCTCGGAGGTCGACTGACTTCCCCCCCCCCTGATAATGCGACACTCACTGTGTGTGTGTGTGTGTGTGTGTGTGTGTGTGTGTGTGTGTGTGTGTGTGTGTGTGTGTGTGTGTGTGTGTGTGTGTGTGTGTGTGTGTGTGTGTGTGAGCTCCTGTTAATGTGTCATAGCACTTGGGATGTGCTAGAACATTGTTGCTCTAATCAAAACCAAGCCTCTACGGCTCCCTGTTTGGACCAAACATGTCATTACCAAAGTATTGTACAGGGAGAAAAACGACAGGGCAATTTGTTCTTTTGAATAATGATTGTGCTCTGTGTCTACTTTGACAAGACATACTGTAGCATAGGTGATGTGGGGCCGACGACAGCTGAGGTCTGGAAGACCAGACAACTTCCTCTCCTTCTTTCTTTCCCGTCTTTCTTCATAAGCCTTCCCCCTCTCTTCTTCCTCGTTTGTTCCCCTCCTCCATCTTTCTGTGTGTCTATCCATCTCCCCCCCCTCTGCTGCTGGAATCTGCTGTGTGACGGTTGGAGACGTGGGGAGGATTGTGGGGAGGATTGTAGGGAGGGTCTGGAGAGAGGAGAGGAGTGGTACTGGTGAGGTTGGGCTCATGGCCAACAGCATTTTAGACTAAAGCCATCGCTCTCTTTCACACACACGAATGAACACACACGAATGAACACACACACACACACACACACACACACACACACACACACACACACACACACACACACACACACACACACACACACACACACACACACACACACACACACACACACACACACACACACACACACACACACACAGCACGTACACACACACAGAATGCCTTAATTTGTGTTAATACTTAAAGAAAAGCATCACCTCGCCCATCGGCAGTCATAGTTCTCACACAACGGTGTCAACATTTTTATCCAGAAAGAAATCAGGAAGTCCCACCTTGAAAGTTGGTTAAACAGGCTAACTAGCGTCTTCCATTAGGGACGTGTTGGGGCAACATGTGCTTGTTTACCCTCTCTTCCTGTTTCTAAAGATGTTTGTGCTGTTAGATTAATAGCATTTAATGGCCACTGTTAAACACAGCTGTTTCACCATCTTAGAACGTGTGTTTTTAAGGTGAGCTGCAACACTGGGTGGTGTGTGTGCGTGTGCGTGTGCGTGTGCGCTCGTTGCAGATAGTATGTGGGCTGGTGTGGGAGAGGCTGTTCGTGCTGTCACTGAGTGGAACCATACCTACACACACACACACACACAGACACACACACACACACACACACACACACACACACACACACACACACACACACACACACACACACACACACACACACACACACACACACACACACACACACACACACAGGGAGGGTATGTTTGACATTTTCTTAGCTAAGAAGATAGTTGCATGAGAGACCTGCACCGACACTGAACTCCACTGCTGCTCCTTCATGGAACCTGTTCCTACAGCATCATCAGTTATGGAGCACCATCACACTCTGCCTTTCTCAATCCATAATGCCAATCAAGTCACAAATTATCTTGTTTGCTCCGTGTGATGGACTTCAAATGAACTAGCTGGCGTATCCCAGGCAACTAGGCAGAGGTGAGAGGTCGCGGCCCTGAGTGTGTGACCTCTTGGCCCCTCGTAACACCCCCCACCCCGGCTGTTTCACACCACTCAGCTAAAGAGGCTGTTTCCCATCTTACACAAAGGGACAAAGTGAAAAGTCTGGTAACAAGCGAAAACGGAGCTATGTTTGTGCTGGAGTGATGTTGTGTGTGTATGTGTGTGTGCGTGCGTGCGTGCGTGCGTGCGTGCGTGCGTGCGTGCGCCCGCATCAGGCACTCTGGAGCCGTGTGTGTGTGTTTCCTGTGTGTGCGTCCTTAGTTTGTAATGGATACTCACACTCACATTTTCTCTGTTGATGTTTTCATTTAAATGGCGTGGCCCACCTTTCCTATTGTCGGGAAACACACAGTGGTAAGTGCTTTGTTGGAACCCTGTCCGTATACATGACGCGTGGAACTCCAAAAACATTGAATATTTCATGACACATAATCCATTAGACATGTTTCCCCTCTGAACATTATAAATATAAAGCTTTTTGTTTATCATGAAGATGCCTTCACACTGCAGCTTGTTGATCTTGCTTTGTACAGGGGAGGAGCTTTGACACCAATAGATTTATCAATAAGATTTATGGCCATTTTCCCATCTATCCGCTAACCTCGTAAATTTACAGCTTTAACCTCGTGTCGCCCCGGGTCATAGGTTACATCCGGCGAGTCTTTGCGCCTCATCGATCTTCCGCCCCATCTTCATCGCCCCCAAATATGACACGATCAGAAAATAATCCTATAATGTGGTAGCGATTTGAGAGATTTCGAGTCGTTGGTGGCACGGATGATTACAGCACGTTGAAAATGACACTACACTTCCCGTATGATTCAGAGAGAGGGGGGATATAACCCTATCAGATGCTCAGATCAATTGATAATAGGTATGAAATCACAGAGGTGATTAGAAATGGTCGGCCATGTTGTTAAATGCTGTCAGATCTGTTAAGAGGAGGCTAACACCTCTCAGCTTGCAAGGGAGTAATAGCATCAGCCGTAACTCCATCCGCCGGCAAGTGTGTGTGTGTGTGTGTGTGTGTGTGTGTGTGTGTGTGTGTGTGTGTGTGTGTGTGTGTGTGTGTGTGTGTGTGTGTGTGTGTGTGTGTGTGTGTGTGTGCGTGCGTGCGTCGTGTAAAGCAGTGTGAGCACGCATCAGGAAAGAGCCCGAGGTAGCTCCTGGCATTTTATTGCAGCCACCAGACGCCTGTCACTGGTGGAAGAAAAAGAACGGGGGATGAGGAGGAGGACGACGAGAGGAGGAGGAGGAGGGCGGGGGCCACCACTGCTTCAAATCATGTCACGTAGCGCTAATTCATACGCCCTCATTAGAGCAAGGGAAGGGACCAGAGGGCCGGGTGTATGCACACACACACACACACACACACACACACACACACACACACACACACACACACACACACACACACACACACACACACACACACACACACACACACACACACACACACACACACACTCCTCCCACACAGACACACAGGCATGCCCACAGCAGACGACACTCCCGCTCCAGCGCGGCAGCGGTACAGCAGGGCCAGTTTGGGGAATAGAAAATTGCTTTCTCAGGAAGGCCCCGGCCAATTAAAGGCCTGCCCGTATTGAATGTCAAGTGTTAATTTAGGCTCCACTCCTCCTCTCCATCCTCCCTCCCCCCAACCCCCTCCAGTTTCCCATCACTGAGGGCACTGAGTGGGAGGAGGGGAGGGGAAGGGTTTCTGAGATGAGCAAATACATGTCAAGTCAAAGTTGATTGCCTGAAGGCCCCGGCGTATTATGTGTCACAGACAAGTGGCAAATGTGCCCCCCTCCCGTTCCCCTCTCACCCCTGGGGACCAGGAGAGAGGGATGGAGCGGGGGACGGAGGGAGGAAGGGATTAACTGTACTGCAGTGATAAGAATGGGAGGTTTACATTGGGGAGGAGAGGGGAGGAAGTAGAGGACAGAGAGAGAAGAGAGGACACAGAGAGAAGAGGGACAGGAGAGAGGACAGAAGAGAGGACAGGAGAGAGGACAGAAGAGAGGACAGAAGAGAGGACATGAGAGAGGACAGGAGAGAGGACAGAAGAGAGGACAGAAGAGAGGAGAGAGAGGACAGGAGAGAGGACAGAAGAGAGGACAGAAGAGAGGAGAGAGAGGACAGGAGAGAGGACAGAAGAGAGGACAGAAGAGAGGACAGAAGAGAGGACAGGAGAGAGGACAGGAGAGAGGACAGAAGAGAGGACAGAAGAGAGGAGAGAGAGGACAGAAGCTTGTTGGTGTTGCTATATGGGACAGTTGGTTGGCACATTCTCATAGGACAGGTTGAATTTAGTCCTCTTCCTCTGCGTGTTCTGAAGGAGCTTGTATTGAGAACAATTCATTCAGTCAGAAACTAAAACAATTATTGACACTTGAAAATATTGCAAATATTAAGTTTGTCATTGATAAAGAAAATATCCCAGTAAGCTAAAGATTTATTGTTGACAATTCTGTCTTGAAATAGTTTTATTAATCATCCTTTTCAACATGTACAGTACCAGTCAAAGTTTGGACACCCCTCTCCTTCCAGGGTTTTTCTTTACTATTTTCTACATTGCATGAAATAAAATATGTGGAATCATGTCATGAGCAAAAAAGTGTTAAACAAATCTAAATATATGTTATATTTTAGATTCTTCAAAGTAGCCACCCTTTGCCTTGATGGCTTTGCACACTCTTGGCACAGCATATTGTATGACATTCCATTAGATACAGTTGTGTGTTCAACCAGGCCTTATAGACATGAGCTGAAATGGAAGGAGAGTTGTGTGTGAGGCCAGGCCTTATAGACATGAGCTGAAATGGAAGGAGAGTTGTGTGTTCAACCAGGTCTTATAGACATGAGCTGAAATGGAAGGAGAGTTGTGTGTTCAACCAGGCCTTATAGACATGAGCTGAAATGGAAGGAGAGTTGTGTGTTCAACCAGGTCTTATAGACATGAGCTGAAATGGAAGGAGAGTTGTGTGTTCAACCAGGTCTTATAGACATGAGCTGAAATGGAAGGAGAGTTGTGTGTGAGGCCAGGCCTTATAGACATGAGCTGAAATGGAAGGAGAGTTGTGTGTTCAACCAGGTCTTATAGACATGAGCTGAAATGGAAGGAGAGTTGTGTGTTCAACCAGGCCTTATAGACATGAGCTGAAATGGAAGGAGAGTTGTGTGTTCAACCAGGTCTTATAGACATGAGCTGAAATGGAAGGAGAGTTGTGTGTTCAACCAGGTCTTATAGACATGAGCTGAAATGGAAGGAGAGTTGTGTGTTCAACCAGGCCTTATAGACATGAGCTGAAATGGAAGGAGAGTTGTGAGTTCAACCAGGCCTTATAGACATGAGCTGAAATGGAAGGAGAGTTGTGAGTTCAACCAGGCCTTATAGACATGAGCTGAAATGGAAGGAGAGTTGTGTGTTCAACCAGGTCTTATAGACATGAGCTGAAATGGAAGGAGAGTTGTGTGTTCAACCAGGTCTTATAGACATGAGCTGAAATGGAAGGAGAGTTGTGTGTTCAACCAGGCCTTATAGACATGAGCTGAAATGGAAGGAGAGTTGTGTGTTCAACCAGGCCTTATAGACATGAGCTGAAATGGAAGGAGAGTTGTGTGTGAGGCCAGGCCTTATAGACATGAGCTGAAATGGAAGGAGAGTTGTGTGTGAGGCCAGGCCTTATAGACATGAGCTGAAATGGAAGGAGAGTTGTGTGTTCAACCAGGCCTTATAGACATGAGCTGAAATGGAAGGAGAGTTGTGTGTTCAACCAGGCCTTATAGACATGAGCTGAAATGGAAGGAGAGTTGTGTGTGAGGCCAGGCCTTATAGACATGAGCTGAAATGGAAGGAGAGTTGTGTGTGAGGCCAGGCCTTATAGACATGAGCTGAAATGGAAGGAGAGTTGTGTGTGAGGCCAGGCCTTATAGACATGAGCTGAAATGGAAGGAGAGTTGTGTGTTCAACCAGGCCTTATAGACATGAGCTGAAATGGAAGGAGAGTTGTGTGTTCAACCAGGCCTTATAGACATGAGCTGAAATGGAAGGAGAGTTGTGTGTGAGGCCAGGCCTTATAGACATGAGCTGAAATGGAAGGAGAGTTGTGTGTTCAACCAGGCCTTATAGACATGAGCTGAAATGGAAGGAGAGTTGTGTGTGAGGCCAGGCCTTATAGACATGAGCTGAAATGGAAGGAGAGTTGTGTGTGAGGCCAGGCCTTATAGACATGAGCTGAAATGGAAGGAGAGTTGTGTGTTCAACCAGGCCTTATAGACATGAGCTGAAATGGAAGGAGAGTTGTGTGTTCAACCAGGCCTTATAGACATGAGCTGAAATGGAAGGAGAGTTGTGTGTGAGGCCAGGCCTTATAGACATGAGCTGAAATGGAAGGAGAGTTGTGTGTTCAACCAGGCCTTATAGACATGAGCTGAAATGGAAGGAGAGTTGTGTGTTCAACCAGGCCTTATAGACATGAGCTGAAATGGAAGGAGAGTTGTGTGTGAGGCCAGGCCTTATAGACATGAGCTGAAATGGAAGGAGAGTTGTGTGTGAGGCCAGGCCTTATAGACATGAGCTGAAATGGAAGGAGAGTTGTGTGTGAGGCCAGGCCTTATAGACATGAGCTGAAATGGAAGGAGAGTTGTGTGTGAGGCCAGGCCTTATAGACATGAGCTGAAATGGAAGGAGAGTTGTGTGTTCAACCAGGCCTTATAGACATGAGCTGAAATGGAAGGAGAGTTGTGTGTGAGGCCAGGCCTTATAGACATGAGCTGAAATGGAAGGAGAGTTGTGTGTGAGGCCAGGCCTTATAGACATGAGCTGAAATGGAAGGAGAGTTGTGTGTGAGGCCAGGCCTTATAGACATGAGCTGAAATGGAAGGAGAGTTGTGTGTGAGGCCAGGCCTTATAGACATGAGCTGAAATGGAAGGAGAGTTGTGTGTGAGGCCAGGCCTTATAGACATGAGCTGAAATGGAAGGAGAGTTGTGTGTGAGGCCAGGCCTTATAGACATGAGCTGACATGGAAGTAGAGTTGTGTGTGAGGCCAGGCCTTATAGACATGGGCTGACATGGAAGTAGAGTTGTGTGTGAGGCCAGGCCTTATAGACATGAGCTGACATGGAAGGAGAGTTGTGTGTGAGGCCAGGCCTTATAGACATGGGCTGACATGGAAGTAGAGTTGTGTGTGAGGCCAGGCCTTATAGACATGAGCTGAAATGGAAGGAGAGTTGTGTGTGAGGCCAGGCCTTATAGACATGAGCTGAAATGGAAGGAGAGTTGTGTGTGAGGCCAGGCCTTATAGACATGAGCTGAAATGGAAGGAGAGTTGTGTGTGAGGCCTTATAGACATGAGCTGAAATGGAAGGAGAGTTGTGTGTGAGGCCAGGCCTTATAGACATGAGCTGACATGGAAGGAGAGTTGTGTGTGAGGCCAGTCAACTGATGGTAAATGTCCACCTCCTTACCTACCTGATCTAATAGACGGACACTTAGTCTTCATGGTTACATTATCTGTCTTAGGAGCTGGAGGCTGCACTCTTTACATTTGCAATTGGCACTGTTTGTCTCTCTATCTCCCCCTCCTCTCATTCCTCACTCACTCACTCACTCACTCACTCACTCACTCACTCACTCACTCACTCACTCACTCACTCACTCACTCACTCACTCACTCACTCACTCACTAAGCTGGCCTATAGACATGAGTTCATTCAGCAGAATGCATATTAACCTCACTAGGGTATGTGGGACGGTAGCGTCCCACCTCGTCAACAGCCAGTGAAACTGCAGGGCGCCAAATTCAAAACAACAGAAATCCCATGATTAAAATTCCTCAGACATACAAGTATTTTACACCATTTTAAAGATACACTTGTTGTAAATCCAGCCACAGTGTCCGATTTCAAAAAGGCTTTACGACGAAAGCATACCAAACTATTATGTTAGGTGAGTGCCTAGTGACAGAAAAACACAGCCATTTTTCCAGCCAAAGAGAGGAGTCCCAAAAGCAGAAATATAGTTAAAATTAATCATTAACCTTTGATGATCTTCATCAGATGACACTCATAGGACTTCATGTTACACTATATATGTATGTTTTGTTCGGTAAAGTTCATATTTATATCCAAAAACCTGAGTTTACATTGGCGCGTTATGTTCAGTAGTTCCAAAACATCCAGTGATTTTACAGAGAGCCACATCAATTTACAGAAATACTCACAATAAACTTTGCTGAAAGATACAACTGTTATGCATGGGATTTTAGATCCAGTTCTCCTTAATGCAACCGCTGTGTCAGATTTTAAAAAAACTTTATGGAAAAAGCACACCATGCAATAATCTGAGTACAGCGCTCAGAGCCCAAACAACCCAAACAGATATCCTCCATGTTGTGTAGTCAACAGAAGTCAGAAATAGCATTATAAATATTCACTTACCTTTGATGATCTTCATCCGAATGCACTCCCAGGAATCCCAGTTCCACAATAAATGTTTGTTTTATTCGATAATGTCTATCATTTATGTCCAAATACCTCCTTTATGTTAGCGCGTTTAGCCCAGTAATCAAAATTCATGAGGCGCGATCACTAGGTGCAGACGAAAAGTCAAAAGGTTCCGTTACAGTCCGTAGAAACATGCCAAACAATGTATAGAATCAATCTTTAGGATGTTTTTAACATAAATCTTCAATAATGTTCCAACCGGAGAATTCCTTTGTCTTCAGAAATGCAATGGAATGCAAGCTAACTATCATGTGAACGCACATGGTCAGCTCGTGGCTCTCTGGCAGACCTCTGACTCAATCCCCTCTCATTCGCCCCCACTTCACAGTAGAAGCATCAAACACGGTTCTAAAGATTGTTGACATCTAGTGGAAGCCTTGGGAAGTGCAATATGACCCCATAGACACTGTGTATTCAATAGGCAAAGAGTTGAAAAACTACAAACCTCAGATTTCCCACTTCCTGGTTGGATCTTTTCTCAGGTTTTTGGCTGCCATATGAGTTCTGTTATACTCATTCAGTTTTAGAAACTTCAGAGTGTTTTCTATCCAAATCTACTAATTATATGCATATTCTAGCTTTTATGGCTGAGTAGCAGGCAGATTAATTTGGGCACTCTTTTCATCCAAAATTCCCAATGCTGCCCTCTACCCTAGAGAAGTTAATACATTGTTGACAATTCTCTGTCTTGGAGTTGTCTTAGCCAACCCTCTGCTACATGCGTTAGCCAAATCCCCCATCACTCCTATATTCCTGTGTGTGTGTGTGTGTGTGTGTGTGTGTGTGTGTGTGTGTGTGTGTGTGTGTGTGTGTGTGTGTGTGTGTGTGTGTGTGTGTGTGTGTGTGTGTGTGTGTGTGTGTGTGTGTGTGATGATGGCAATGTTGTGAAATTGAATGGAGAGAGTGAGTATGGATCATTCTCCCGTGTGTTTTTAGTGCCTGCTGCTACTGACTGAGAGAGACGCACGCATGCGCATGCACACACACACACACACACACACACACACACACACACACACACACACACACACACACACACACACACACACACACACACACACACACACACACACACACACACACACACACACACACACACACACACGTGTTGACTCAAACATGCACAAACAGATCTGCAGAAAGACACACACAGGTGCCACTGATACGAGGGTTCAGGTACTTTGTCAGAACATATTTAGACAGAACAACTGAAATACTTTCTGGTAATTCATTGGCCATTGTAAGACAACAGCGGGGTAACATTTAGATTGAGTTTTGACCCCCCCCCACACACACACACACACACACACACACACACCTCTCTCAACGCTCCTTTCTCCTGTCTGACATGCAGAGGCGTGAGGCCCTCAGCTTTGCCCCTCAGATCTCTCAAGAGGCTCACTGGGAACAATAGAAGCATGACAGGCAGGTTTTCACAGCCCGCTGGCAAACAGGCACAAGGCTTTACCATGGTCCGGCATTCTGGTCAGGGCCTCTCAGTGGCCCCCAGGCAGGGCTTTTGTCCCCTCTACAAAGGTCACCACACACAACACTCACAAATGAACAAATGAGCCACACAATAGAGGACGGTGGTGGAGTGAAAACACATGACCACTAACCCTGCTAGGCGGTGGACTGAGGACTTTTTAGGGGATGTTGTGGTGGTGGTAGTAAAGGGATGATAACTTGGTGTTAGTGGTGGGATTCAGTGGCCCTGTGCTACAGTTTGTACTGTTATTACAGCCTTGGACAAACTGAAGTGGATACTGTACATCTATGCAGAGTTCTAGTGAAGAGGAACTAATCCAGTACTTGGTCATTTATAGGCCCATCCACCCCCACCTCCACCCAGCCCCAGGAGAGAGGCAGGTAGATGAACCCCACGACGGAGCCCTATCTGTGGGTAGATATAGTGATGACTGCAGGGCGCTGGGACTCCACTACTTAGTGCCCTGTCAGGCCCTGACGGATCACCCCGACCTGGGGATCTATGGAGAGGGGATCGGAGGGAGGGATGGAGGGAGCACTGAGTGGACAGGGCTGTAGGGAGAAGAGAGAAAGGGCACTGGTCTTACTGGTTATATCTCTTTCTAGACTGGTCCCCCCCCTCTTTCTTTTCTCTCTCTTTCTCTCGCTCTCTCTGTTTCTTTCTCGCCCTCTGTTTTCTGTGGATGATGAATGTAGGAAGTCAGACATCTGACACAGATGGATCATGTCTGTGTACGGAGAGATAGAGATGAACACATTACTGTCCCTTAATGTGAATAACCCCAGACCACCAGACGCACACACGCACACACACACACACACACACACACACACACACACACACACACACACACACACACACACACACACACACACACACACACACACACACACACACACACACACACACACACACACACACACACACACACACACACACACACACACACACACACACACACACACTGATGCGTCTAGCCAGTTCAGAGTAGGGATTGTACTCCTCAAGTGGCATTGATTTGTTAAAGTGCTGAATTAGCAAGAGCTGCCCAGCTGCCGTCTCCTCCTCTCTCTCTCTGTATGGTGCTGCGGTGGGCCCATTTTCTCTCTAACAACTCTTCTGCCTCTCTCTCTCTCACACACACATACACACACACACATCCTGACAACACACAGACATGCCTCAGCTGCGACCAACCCGCCCTTCACATCGCCATAATGTAAGTCACACACACCAAACCTACCACAAACTTGACACAACACACCAAACCTGACACAACACACCAAACCTCCCACAAACCTGACACAACACACCAAACCTCCCACAAACCTGACACAACACACCAAACCTCCAACAAACCTGACACAACACACCAAACCTCCCACAAACCTGACACAACACACCAAACCTCCCACAAACCTGACACAACACACTAAACATCCCACAAACTTGACACAACACACCAAACCTACCACAAACTTGACACAACACACCAAACCTACCACAAACTTGACACAACACACCAAACCTACCACAAACTTGACACAACACACTAAACCTCCCACAAACCTGACACAACACACCTAACCTTCAATAAACCTGACACAACACACCAAACCTCCCACAAACCTGACACAACACACTAAACCTCATACAAACCTGACACAACACACCAAACCTCCCACAAACCTGACACAACGCACTAAACCTCCCACAAACCTGACACAATGCACTAAACCTCCCACAAACCTGACACAACACACCTAACCTCCCACAAACCTGACACAACACACCTAATCTTCCATAAACCTGACACAACACACCTAACCTCCCACAAACCTGACACAACACACTAAACCTCATACAAACCTGACACAACACACCAAACCTCCCACAAACCTGACACAACGCACTAAACCTCCCACAAACCTGACACAATGCACTAAACCTCCCACAAACCTGACACAACACACCTAACCTCCCACAAACCTGACACAACACACCTAATCTTCCATAAACCTGACACAACACAACAAACCTCCCACAAACCTGACACAACACACCAAACCTCCCACAAACCTGACACAAACACACCAAAACTTCCACAAACCTGACACAAACACTATTTTAACAGGAAGCAACTCCGCTCCTGAGATCTCCTCCACTCCTGAGTGGCCAATATAATTCAGGACCCGTAGGAATGCATCTCAGGGCTGCCCTGGCATTTGCCTGCTTTATTCCTCCAGCTGAGAAGTCTCAACATAGCAGCAGTTGGCCTGTCTCTCCTCTCTCGTCCTGAGTGTGGCCCTGCTTTATTAGCCAGACAAAGTGTGTGTGTGTCTGTGTCTGTCTATGACCGTGTGCAAGCCAGCCAAAAAAGTGTTCCACGGCCCCAGCTCCCAAGGTTCCTAGACAGGACAGGGCGGTGGAGGGGAGAGGAAGGGGGGACGGATTTAATGGCTGCACATACAGTAGGGTAATATCCCGAGCAGAGCTTGGCCTGCTCAGTGTAGGCCCACACACAGTGACATGGACCCGTGCTGCTAGCCCTGCTCCCAGGCACACCTACCTAACTAACTACCTACCCACCCACCTACTCACCCACCCACCTACCCACCTACTCACCTACTCACCTACCTACCGCTCCAACACTGGATGGCTTTCACTCTGTCTCATACGTCTAACAAGGACTTGTTGCAATGCTTTCAACTGTAATTCGCTTCAGAGTCAGTCGTAATAGACTAATGCTATGTCATTAATTTCCAGTTGATTTAAAGGCAGTGTTGAGAGAAAGTTCAGAGTTGAGGTAGTGGTATGTAGGCTAGAGCTGTAGTTATGGTGAAGAATTTAATTTACTATTCGCTAGATTAGTCCTGTGTTTTGTCATGATTCGGTGGCCTATCATGTCGTGCTGGTAGACTACAGTGTGTTCTGGGTGGTAGACTACAGTGTGTTCTGGGTGGTAGATTACAGTGTGTTCTGGGTGGTAGACTACAGTGTGTTCTGGGTGGTAGTCTACAGTGTGTTCTGGGTGGTAGACTACAGTGTGTTCTGGGTGGTAGACTACAGTGTGTTCTGGGTGGTAGTCTACAGTGTGTTCTGGGTGGTAGTCTACAGTGTGTTCTGGGTGGTAGACTACAGTGTGTTCTGGGTGGTAGACTACAGTGTGTTCTGGGTGGTAGACTACAGTGTGTTCTGGGTGGTAGACTACAGTGTGTTCTGGGTGGTAGTCTACAGTGTGTTCTGGGTGGTAGACTACAGTGTGTTCTGGGTGGTAGACTACAGTGTGTTCTGGGTGGTAGATTACAGTGTGTTCTGGGTGGTAGTCTACAGTGTGTTCTGTGTTCTGGGTGGTAGACTACAGTGTGTTCTGGGTGGTAGTCTACAGTGTGTTCTGGGTGGTAGACTACAGTGTGTTCTGGGTGGTAGTCTACAGTGTGTTCTGGGTGGTAGTCTACAGTGTGTTCTGGGTGGTAGACTACAGTGTGTTCTGGGTGGTAGTCTACAGTGTGTTCTGGGTGGTAGACTACAGTGTGTTCTGGGTGGTAGACTACAGTGTGTTCTGGGTGGTAGTCTACAGTGTGTTCTGGGTGGTAGACTACAGTGTGTTCTGGGTGGTAGTCTACAGTGTGTTCTGGGTGGTAGTCTACAGTGTGTTCTGGGTGGTAGTCTACAGTGTGTTCTGGGTGGTAGACTACAGTGTGTTCTGGGTGGTAGACTACAGTGTGTTCTGGGTGGTAGACTACAGTGTGTTCTGGGTGGTAGACTACAGTGTGTTCTGGGTGGTAGACTACAGTGTGTTCTGTGTGTGTTCCAGTCAAGGCCACATGCCAACAGTTGCAGATGTGTCAGTGTCTGCTTCATTATCAACATACTGAGCTGTGTGTGTGTGTGTGTCAGAGTCTGAAGAGGCTGTCCCTCTCTCTGTGGTCCAACCCAAACAGCTCCCATCTGGTGACCAACGCCTGACCCGCACTGCGTCCCATACACACACACACACACTGGCCCGTTCCAAGTGATGAGTGAGCATCCCCCCAGACCCCCCTTCAGTCCTCAAAAGCTCCTGTCTCCCGGCCCAGCATTGCACCCCTCTCCTCCTAGACCTTCCCCATATCCCTCCCCACACCACACATGATTGGTCGATGAAAGGTTGATTGGCGCTCCATCCGTCCACAGCTCTCGTAAAACGGTCAATAAAGCCCCAATCCTGGGCTGGACAGACCTAATAGAAAAACACCTAGGAGGAAAAAGAGAGCAGGCCAGGACGGCCCTCCAGCCCAGAATAAGCATCTCTGCCTGCTACATTAATAACAAGCAACATTGCTCTCTCACTCTCCCTCTCTTCTGTGTGTATGTCTCTCTTGCTCTCTCTCTCTCTCTTGCTCTCCTCTTGCTCTCTCTCTCTTGCTCTCTCTCTCTTGCTCTCTCTCTCTCTCTCTCTCTCTCCTGCCTCTCTCATCTCCTGTCTCTCTTCCTCCTGTCTCTCTCTCTCCTGTCTCTCCTGTCTCTCCTGTCTCTCTCTCTCTCTCTCTCTCTCTCTCTCTCTCTCTCTCTCTCTCTCTCTCTCTCTCTCTCCTCTCTCTCTCCTGTCCCTCTCTCCTGTCTCTCTCTCCTGTCTCTCTCTCTCCTGTCTCTCTCTCTCCTGTCTCTCCTGTCTATCTCTCTCTCTCGTGCTCTCTCTCTCTCTCTCGCTCTCAACCAATGGCTTGTCTCATGTTTGGTTAACCTAACCCCCGTCCGTGTCCCCAGTTTAGTGGTTGCTTCAGTCCAGATTCTGGGGAGATGGAGCATGCTGTGAGGTGTGTCCTTAGAAACCACTGGGGTTAGTTGTAGGGGATTCTGGGTGTTTGCTAGTGTGCACCAATATGTGTGTGTGTGTTGAAATCGAGTCTGGGAAGTATTATAGCAATCCCTGCTGTGTGTGCATTACACAGGGGCTTCTTGGTATGTGTGTGTGTGTGTGTGTGTGTGTGTGTGTGTGTGTGTGTGTGTGTGTGTGTGTGTGTGTGTGTGTGTGTGTGTGTGTGTGTGTGTGTGTGTGTGTGTGTGTGTGTGTGTGTGTGTGTGTGTGTGTGTGTGTGTGTGTGACAGAGCAGGGCGTGGGGACCGATGGCAGCAGAAGAGAAGTGACACATGCATCACAGGGTTGTGACATTCCGGGGTCGGGACACGGGTCACACTGGCTGACCAGAGCACAGAGTCATCTCTTTTAGTCTGGGTGTGTGTGTTTGTCCTTTTATGAATTTTAGCTTCTTATTTGTGTGATTGTGTATTTGTAGTAAACATGTACAGTGTTTGAGTTTATTTTATTTTTACAGGGACAGTGCACTTTAATCAATGTTTCAGTAAAAGTGCTGGTTTTAGACCAGCCGGCTAATTTTCAACCGCAGTCCCTGGACAGGTTATTAAAAACAATTACAATATTGACAATCATTGAGCAGTGAGCACATGCAGAGCAACATAGGACAAACAAGACGTAGTATACAGTGTGTGTGTGTGTGTGTGTGTGTGTGTGTGTGTGTGTGTGTGTGTGTGTGTGTGTGTGTGTGTGTGTGTGTGTGTGTGTGTGTGTGTTGTGTGTTGTGTGTGTGTGTGTGTGTGTGTGTGTGTCTGTGTTTCCATGGAAACCTGTAAACTGTTTGTATATATAAACCATGTGAGGTCACAACCAGCGACCGTCCCTTTCTAGGAAGCAGAAAACAGAATCGGCCCCTGTGCAAACCCTCTGCGTGTGTGTTCCCTTTTTCTTTCTTCTCCTCCTCTCTCTCCCTCTTTCTCTCTGTCCCTCCCCTCTCTTCCTGGGGAGCGAGGGGAGAGCGGGGAGCTGGGTCCTTGGCATGGCCCTAATGGAGGGATGATGTAGCCTACTGTGACTAGTGCATTCCTTTCAGGTTAAAGTCAGGGAGGAAATGATTCCAGCCTCAGCCTGGCATGAATGTTTCATTACCACTGCTACGGGACAGTTAGGGCTTCTGCTATTCTCCTCCTCCCTACAAAGCCTCCCTGGAGAGAGGGGGTTGATGGAGAGCGATAGAGAGAGAGAGATGGGAGAGAGTGAGAGACTATGAGAGGAAGGGACAGAGGACAATGTTGGGGAATTTTAAAAAATCACCAAACGAGAGATAGTGGAGGAGCGGAGCGAGGGAGGGGTGGAGGAGGGGAGGGGTGGAGGAAGGGACAGAGGACAATGTTGGGGAATTTAAAAAAATCACCAAACGAGAGATAGTGGAGGAGCGGAGCGAGGGAGGGGTGGAGGAGGGGAGGGGTGGAGGAAGGGGCAACGAGCGGGTCCCTTGCCTGAGGCTGATGCGGTGTGACAGTCACTTAGAAAGATTTCACTTCCCTAAACTGTGAGTCACAGGACAAACACCATAAGTTGGAGCTGAAGGAAATATGACAGGACAAATGTAGAAAGAGCCAGGGAGAGAGGGGAGGGAGATAGAGGAGATAGAGACTGAGGGGAGAGAGAGAGCGGAGGAGGAGGTTGAGGAGGAGGAGGAGGAGGAGGAGGAGGAATGTACCACAGAGAAGTCTGGGCTGCCTCCTGTGTCCTTAGTCTGTGTGTGTTTATATGTGTGTGTGTCGTTCAAATCTTTGCCAAGTATATCAGTGTGTGTGTCAGTGTGTGTGTGTGTATCAGTGTGTGTGTGTGTATATAAGTGTGTGTGTGTGTATCAGTGTGTGTGTGTACCAATGTGTGTGTGTATATCAGTGTGTGTGTGTGTGTGTGTGTGTGTGTGTGTGTGTGTGTGTGTGTGTGTGTGTGTGTGTGTGTGTGTGTGTGTGTGTGTGTGTGTGTGTGTGTGTGTGTGTGTATATCAGTGTGTGTATGTATGTGTGTGTGTGTGTGTGTGTGTGTGTGTGTGTGTGTGTGTGTGTGTGTGTGTGTGTGTGTGTGTGTGTGTGTGTGTGTGTGTGTGTGTGTGTGTGTGTATCAATGTGTGTGTTTATATCAGTGTGTCTGTATATCAATGTGTGTGTGTGTTTATATCAGTGTGTGTGTATATCAGTGTGTATGTGTGTATATCGGTGTGTGTGTGAGTATATCAGTGTGTGTGTATATCAGTGTGTGTGTGTATCAGTGTGTGTGTGTGTGTGTGTGTGTGTATATCAGTGTGTGTGTGTGTGTGTGTGTGTATATCAGTGTGTGTTTATATCAGTGTGTGTGTATATCAGTGTGTGTGAGTATATCAGTGTGTGTGTGTGTGTATATCAGTGTGTGTATATCAGTGTGTATTTATATCAGTGTGTGTGTATATCAGTGTGTGTGTGTATATCAGTGTGTGTGTATATCAGTGTGTGTGTATATCAGTGTGTGTGTGTATATCAGTGTGTGTTTATATCAGTGTGTGTGTATATCAGTGTGTGTGTATATCAGTGTGTGAGTATATCAGTGTGTGTGTATATCAGTGTGTGTGTATATCAGTGTGTGTGTATATCAGTGTGTGAGTATATCAGTGTGTGTGTGTGTATATCAGTGTGTGTGTGTGTATATCAGTGTGTGTGTATATCAGTGTGTGTGTATATCAGTGTGTGTGTATATCAGTGTGTGTATATCAGTGTGTGTATATCAGTGTGTGTGTATATCAGTGTGTGTGTATATCAGTGTGTGTGCATATCAGTGTGTGTATATCAGTGTGTGTGTGTATATCAGTGTGTGTGCATATCAGTGTGTGTGTATATCAGTGTGTGTGTATATCAGTGTGTGAGTATATCAGTGTGTGTATATCAGTGTGTGTGTATATCAGTGTGGTGTATATCAGTGTGCATGCAGGGGCCAGGGAGGGTGTGTGTGTGATGTATTCCATTCCAGGGAGGGACCATCACAGTGTCTCTCTCCTCATGGTACAGTGTGTTACCACTCTGCCTCCCTCATTCCTCTACACACATCACTCCTGTAACTTAACCTGGAGTACGGACAGAGGGAGGGAGGGGCGGGCAGAGGGAGGGAGGGAGGGAGGGAGGGCAGAGGGGACGGAGGGAGGGGCGGGCAGAGGGAGGGAGGGGTTCCAAATTCAACCAAGAAAACAGGCCCAACCCCTGCCAGAAGGATAGAGACTGTTTATATATATAAAATAAAAACCTTTTTATCTTTGCTTATCTTTTTCTAGAGTTATTTTTTGGTGACTTTGAAAAGGCCCATTTTCCAGTACACCCAGTTATGCCTGAGTCCTCTCCACTGACAAGTACGGTATTGGTTGGTTGAGAATAAGTGGATTACAAAAAATACAGTACATGTCTCTATTTTCACAAGTAATTTCATACTCATGTATCTTTCAGCAGTATATTTCCTGAGGTACTCGATCAAATAGTTTTACCTCACATTTAACAATAGATAATTGGACTATTATTTTGACCATGTCTTTTGTCATTGGTCACACGTGTGTGTTGGTGCAATGTGCTAAACAGCTCATACTGTGTACTGTTGAAGGGTCGAACACACAGTGTGTCTATTTGTGTGGGTGTGTGTGTGTGTGATGAGAGTAGCTCTCTCTTATGTTGAAAAATGCGCCCCACTCGCCGACTGTAGATACCATCTATATGTAGATACCATCTATATAAACACAAACAGACGTGTGCACTGTCTCTCTCCCTTTCTCTTTTCCTCTTTCCCTTTTCCTCTCTCCCTCTCCCTCTCCCTCTCACTCTCTCTTTTCCTCTCTCCCTCTCCCTCTCTCCCTCTCCCTCTCTCCTTCTCCCTCTCCCTCTCCCTCTCCCTCTCCCTCTCTCCCTCTCCCTCTCTCCCTCTCCCTCTCTCCCTCTCCCTCTCTCCCTCTCCCTCTCCCTCTCCCTCTCTCACTCTCCCTCTCCCCCTCTCCCTTTCTTCCTCTCCCTCTCTCTTTTCCTCTCTCCCTTTTCCTCTCTCCCTCTCCTTCTCTCCCTCTCCCTCTCTCCCTCTCCCTTTCTCCCTCTCCCTTTTCCTCTCTCCCTCCCTCCTCTCTCCCTCTCTCCCTCTCTCCCTCTCCCTTTCTCCCTCTCCCTCTCTCTTTTCCTCTCTTCCTTTTCCCTCTCCCTCTCCCCTCTCCCTCTCTCCCTCTCTCCCTTTCTCTCTCTCCCTCTCTCCCTCTCCCTCCCTCCCTCTCTCCCTCTCCCTCTCTCCCTCTATCCTCCCCTGCTGTGTGTCACAGCCTTGCACGCCAGCGTCTCCCAAATGTGTTGTTTCCTGTTCCTCTGGTGTGTAAACACACATCTGTCCTACTGTACACGGCTAGACACTTTCTGTTTTTAACATCTGATTCGGAATCTACTCGCTATGTCCACCATTATAATCTAAACAGGAAAACTGACCCCTTGTCAGTTATTAAAGACACAATAAGTTGCAATAGATAGATAGATGCCTATGGATCATGTACTGTATATAAGTGGTGAAGCAGAGTGACCTGGCACAGTGGCAGTGGGGTCTTGTGGGCCGGAGGAGGTCACCCAACACGGTGTGAGCTACACATGTGAGTTTTATTAGTACAAAAACGGGGAGTGGTAGCGCATAAATTAAACTTGATTAGTGCTGTAATTCTCGTCCTAATCCCCACTCGAGCACATACACCCAGGCTCCTTTGTGAGTGTGTGTGTGTCTTTTGCATCTCATTTGCATATGGTTAATAGCAGCCAGTTCCCCTCCTGCATACCTGCCACTCTTTCTCTGGCTGAGAGGGGAGTTAGGGATTGTGGATCAGGGCCTTGTACACTCTTCCCCCTATGCACATGCACACACACACACACACACACACACACACACACACACACACACACACACACACACACACACACACACACACACACACACACACACACACACACACACACACACACACACACACACACACACACACACACACACACACACACACACACACACACACACACATACATAGCTGCTTCCCTCATGAATAAATCAGGAGCAGCAAGCCACCCTCTGTGCCTTTTCTCTCTCACTTCTTCCATCCATCCCTCCATCCCTCCCTCTCTTTCTCTCAATCAGTATGGCAATGTGGTACTCTGTTAGGTTTTAATAGACCTTACTGGTCAGAGGAGAGCAAGTGTTAGCTCTCTCTCTCTCTCTCTCTATCTCTCGCTCTCTCTCGCTCTGCCTCTCTCTCTCCTCTCCTACTGCGGGCTGTCCAGAGGCTGACTCATGCGAGTCAAGGAAGGAGGATGAAAGAAGGAAAGATAGAGAGGGGTAGAGGTTGGGGGTGTTAGCTAGACCTCTCGGCACAGCTGGGACACCCGCTATCAAAGACATGGTAATGACCGTCTGCTAGCATTAACAACCAGCGGATGAAAGAATCTGCAGCGATCCCACTGAGAACCAACGCTGTTTGGCATCGCCCTTGGGCCGGGCCCTAAACCCATAGCCCCACCACTGCTGGTCTGGTTTGGCCCATTACACATGCCGTAGTCTTCATAACAGCTTTCTCTCGCTCAAATGAGATTTTTCCCTCCTCATATCAATATTCAGAGAGTAACAG
>NW_026289049.1:387500-415000 GCF_023373465.1 Oncorhynchus keta | reverse complement strand
TAGGGTCAGGTGGGGGCAGGGCGTAGGGTCAGGTGGGGGCAGGGCGTAGGGTCAGGTGGGGGCAGGGCGTAGGGTCAGGTGGGGGCAGGGCGTAGGGTCAGGTGGGGGCAGGGCATAGGGTCAGGTGGGGGCAGGGCGTAGGGTCAACATAATCTTGAAACTACTGTAAAACCATGGTTAAACAACGAAAGGTAGCTAAGTAGCATTGTATTCATTTCAGAGTCATTCCATTATAGTGGGGTGTCTGTGACATTTCCCCCACTCTGTGCAGTTCTCTGGTTGTGTGTATTGTTCCCAGTGAAGGTCTTTCAGAGTGATCTCACACACACTCAATGTCAGACACTGTGGGGTTCCGCACCAAGCACATTTCCATAAAATATTAAACGAGGTGTTTCCTGTAATTACAGCAGAGTTGTGTGTCAGCTCAGGGCCCAATCTGTAATTAACCATGATAGGACTACACACACACACACACACACACACACACACACACACACACACACACACACACACACACACACACACACACACACACACACACACACACACACACAGCATGGTACAACCAACCACACGTAGAGCTTAGCCAAACAGATACATACCTTCACACACACTTCTACCCCCCAAAATGAGGAACTGAGGATCTCCTATCCTCCCCACAATGCTGTTATCTCCATGCCTATCCATAAATTTATACTCTCCCCCATCTCTCCCCCCATCTGCCCTCCATCTCCCCCTATCTCCCCCTGTCTCTCCCCCCGTCTGCCCTCCATCTCCCCTGTCTCTCCCCCATCTGCCCTCCATCTCCCCCTGTCTCTCCCCCATCTGCCCTCCATCTCCCCTTGTCTCTCCCCCATCTGCCCTCCATCTCCCCTGTCTCTCCCCATCTGCCCTCCATCTCCCCCTGTCTCTCCCCATCTGCCCTCCATCTCCCCCTGTCTCTCCCCCATCTGCCCTCCATCTCCCCCTGTCTCTCCCCCATCTGCCCTCCATCTCCCCCTGTCTCTCCCCCATCTGCCCTCCATCTCCCCCTGTCTCTCCCCCGTCTGCCCTCCATCTCCCCCTGTCTCTCCCCCATCTGCCCTCCATCTCCCCCTGTCTCTCCCCCCCATCTGCCCTCCATCTCCCCCTGTCTCTCCCCCATCTGCCCTCCATCTCCCCCCTGTCTCTCCCCCATCTGCCCCCATCTCCCCTCCTCCCCCATCTGCCCTCCATCTCCCCCTGTCTCTCCCCCATCTGCCCTCCATCTCCCCCCCCTGTCTCTCCCCCATCTGCCCTCCCATCTCCCCTTGTCTCTCCCCCCATCTGCCCTCCATCTCCCCCTGTCTCTCCCCCCGTCTGCCCTCCATCTCCCCTGTCTCTCCCCCCCGTCTGCCCTCCATCTCCCCCTGTCTCACCCCCATCTGCCCTCCATCTCCCCCATCTCCCCCCTGCCTCTCCCCCCATCTGCCCTCCATCTCCCCATCTCCCCTGTCTCTCCCCCTGTCTGCCCTCCATCTCCCCCATCTCCCCTGTCTCTCCCCCATCTCCCCCATCCTCCCCATCTGCCCTCCATCTCCCCCTGTCTGCCCTCCATCTCCCCCTGTCTCCCCTGTCTCTCCCCCATCTGCCCTCCATCTCCCCCATCTTCCCCATCTCTCCCCATGTCTGCCCTCCATCTCCCTCCATCTCCCCCATCTGCCCTCCATCTCCCCCTGTCTCCCCTGTCTCCCCCTGTCTGCCCTCCATCTCCCCCTGTCTCCCCCCTGTCTCTCCCCCCCATCTCCCCTTGTCTCTCCCCCTTCCCCCCCCTGTCTGCCCTCCATCTCCCCCTGTCTCTCCCCTGTCTCTCCCCTGTCCCCCCATCTGTCTCCCCCCATCTCCCCCTGTCTGCCCTCCATCTCCCCCTGTCTCCCCCTGTCTCTCTCCCCCTGTCTCTCCCCCTGCTGCCCTCCATCTCCCCCTGTCTCTCCCCCCTGTCTCTCCCCATCTGCCCTCCATCTCCCCTGTCCATCTCCCCTGTCTCTCCCCCTGTCTCCCCCTGTCTCCCCCTGTCTGCCCTCCATCTCCCCCTATCTCCCCTGTCTCTCCCCTGTCTGCCCTCCATCTCCCCCTATCTCCCCTGTCTCTCCCCCTGTCTGCCCTCCCCCTGTCTCTCCCCCTGTCTGCCCTCCATCTCCCCCTATCTCCCCCTGTCTCTCCCCCTGTCTGCCCTCCATCTCCCCTATCTCCCCCTGTCTCTCCCCCATCTGCCCTCCATCTCCCCCTGTCTCCCCCCATCTGCCCTCCATCTCCCCCTGTCTCTCCCCCATCTGCCCTCCATCTCCCCCTGTCTCTCCCCCATCTGCCCTCCATCTCCCCTGTCTCCCCCCATCTGCCCTCCATCTCCCCTGTCTCTCCCCCCCATCTGCCCTCCATCTCCCCCTGTCTCTCCCCCCGTCTGCCCTCCATCTCCCCCTGTCTCACCCCATCTGCCCTCCATCTCCCCCTCTTCCCATCTGCCCTCCATCTCCCCTGTCTCTCCCCCCATCTGCCCTCCATCCATCTGCCCCCTCCATCTCCCCCTGTCTCTCCCCCATCTGCCCTCCATCTCCCCTGTCTCTCCCCCGTCTGCCCTCCATCTCCCCTGTCTCTCCCCCGTCTGCCCTCCATCTCCCCTGTCTCACCCCCATCTGCCCTCCATCTCCCCCATCTCCCCCTGCCTCTCCCCATCTGCCCTCCATCTCCCCCCCATCTCCCGCTGTCTCTCCCCCTGTCTGCCCTCCATCTCCCCCATCTCCCCTGTCTCTCCCCATCTCCCCCATCTCTCCCCCCATCTGCCCTCCATCTCCCCCTGTCTCCCCCTGTCTGCCCTCCATCTCCCCCTGTCTCCCCTGTCTCTCCCCCCATCTGCCCTCCATCTCCCCCATCTTCCCCATCTCTCCCCATGTCTGCCCTCCATCTCCCTCTGTCTCTCCCCCGTCTGCCCTCCATCTCCCCTGTCTCCCCCTGTCTCCCCCTGTCTGCCCTCCATCTCCCCCTGTCTCTCCCCTGTCTCTCCCCCTGTCTGCCCTCCATCTCCCCTTGTCTCTCCCCTGTCTCTCCCCTTCCCTCCCCCTGTCTGCCCTCCCTCCCCCCCTGTCTCCCCCTGTCTGCCCTCCATCTCTCCCTGTCTGCCCTCCATCTCCCCCTGTCTCTCCCCTGTCTCTCCCCCTGTCTCTCCCCTGTCTCTCCCCCTGTCTCTCTCCCCTGTCTCTCCCCCCTGTCTGCCCTCCATCTCCCCCTGTCTCTCCCCTGTCTCTCCCCCTATCTCCCCTGTCTCTCCCCCTGCCTGCCCTCCATCTCCCCCTGTCTCTCCCCCTGTCTCTCCCCCCGTCTGCCCTCCCTCTCCCCCTGTCCATCTCCCCCTGTCTCTCCCCCTGTCTCCCCCTGTCTCCCCCTGTCTGCCCTCCATCTCCCCCTATCTCCCCCTGTCTCTCCCCCTGTCTGCCCTCCATCTCCCCCTTTCTCCCCTGTCTCTCCCCTGTCTGCCCTCCCCCTGTCTCTCCCCCTGTCTGCCCTCCATCTCCCCTATCTCCCCTGTCTCTCCCCTGTCTGCCCTCCATCTCCCCCTATCTCCCCTGTCTCTCCCCCTGCCTGCCCTCCATCTCCCCCTGTCTCCCCCTGTCTGCCCTCCATCTCCCCTGTCTCCCCCTGTCTGCCCTCCATCTTCCCCTATCTCCCCCTGTCTCTCCCCCTGTCTGCCCTCCATCTCCCCCTATCTCCCCCTGTCTCTCCCCCTGTCTGCCCTCCATCTCCCCCTCCCCTGTCTCTCCCCCTGTCTGCCCTCCATCTCCCCCTATCTCCCCCTGTCTCTCCCCCTGTCTGCCCTCCATCTCCCCTATCTCTCATCCCAACATAATTCTCTCATTCTGCCTCCCCCTCTCTCCCCCTTCTATCTAACGGCGCCCATTCCCTGCCAGGAACACGGTACAGTAAATGTGTGTGTGTGTTTGTGAAGACCATACATAATGTGTGTGTGTGTGTTTGTGAAGACCATACATAATGTGTGTGTGTCTGTGAAGACCATACATAATGTGTGTGTGTCTGTGAAGACCATACATAATGTGTGTGTGTCTGTGAAGACCATACATAATGTGTGTGTGTGTGTGTGTGTACATAATGTGTGTGTGTGTGTGTGTGTGTGTGTGTGTGTACATGTGTGTGTGTGTGTGTGTGTGTGTGTGTGTGTGAAGACCATACATAATGTGTGTGTGTGTGTGAAGACCATACATAATGTGTGTGTGTGAAGACCATACATAATGTGTGTGTGTGTGTTTGTGAAGACCATACATACTGTGTGTGTGTGTGAAGACCATACATAATGTGTGTGTGTGTGTGTGAGGAGACCATACATAATGTGTGTGTGTGTGTGTTGTGTGTGTGTGTGTGTGTGTGTGTGTGTGTGTGTGTGTGTGTGTGTGTGTGTGTGTGTGTGTGTGTGTGTGAAGACCATACATAATGTGTGTGTGTGTGTGAAGACCATACATAATGTGTGTGTGTGTGTGTGTGTGTGTGTGTGTGTGTGTGTGTGTGTGTGTGTGTGTGTGTGTGTGTGTGTGTGTGTGTGTGTGTGTGAAGACCATACATAATGTGTGTGTGTGTGTGTTTGTGAAGACCATACATAATGTGTGTGTGTGAAGACCATACATAATGTGTGTGTGTGTGTTTGTGAAGACCATACATAATGTGTGTGTGTGTGTGTGAAGACCATACATAATGTGTGTGTGTGTGTGTGTGTTTGTGAAGACCATACATAATGTGTGTGTGTTTGTGAAGACCATACATAATGTGTGTGTCTGCGCTTAGTGTTTATGAACACAGCACCATGATACCATCTTCGCTAGCTATTATGATGTGAAATGACCCTATTGATTGGTCCATCCCCGCTGACAGGCGGTGACAGTAGTCACTTATTACTGGTAATGAGCTGTGGGATGCTCTTTAACTTTCTCCCCTCCTCTTCTGTCGTTCATTCTATTTTTTAGCGTTCTGCATAATCGGGCAGATGCCGTTACCTGCCCGCCACGCCCGCTCGTTAGCCACGGGAGGGACAGCTGCGGGATTTTAATGGCCGCCGTTTGGCGTTTGGCGTACGGCATCGGGGGTGATTGTGTGTGTCTGTGTGTGTGTCCGTGTGTGAGTGTATATTTGTGCACAGTATGATGGGTTATGTTAGTGTGTGTGAAGTTAATTGCCACCACTCAGCTTTGTTGTACAGTATTGTTGATTGTGTGTGTGTGTGTTCATACAGTACAAATGATCTGATATGTTTTGTGTTAATTAAGTGTCATACTGTTTGGAGCACAGTGTGATCACTGACTTCAGCTGTGATAGAGAGTGAAGGGGATCTGTAGCAGGAAAGTCTCTGTTTGGCCAACGATAGCTTGGGGTTTTTGTTTGACACCAGTGCAGAGGCCACAGGAGGAGATCTGACTCCAACACTGTGTATGAAGACAGGGAGTGTGTGTGGATGCCAAGCAGCGTTATGGATGAAGGGATGCTTCTTCACTTGTGTGCATGCACCCATGTGTGTGTGTGTGTGTGTGTGTGTGTGTGTGTGTGTGTGTGTGTGTGTGTGTGTGTGTGTGTGTGTGTGTGTGTGTGTGTGTGTGTGTGTGTGTGTGTGTGTGTGTGTGTGTGTGTGTGTGTGTGTGTGTGTGTGTGTGTATGACTGTGTCCAGAGCTGGCAGCTCCACTAGGGATAATCCGTGGGACATATCCAGTCGGCCACAGTGCAGTACGACACATGTTTTTTATTCATTTCTCTAGTCTTTTCATCTTCCGCCACAACCTCAACGCTTCCTGCTATTTTCTTCCCAGATCTGGACAAACCAATAACAGATGTGAAAGGTCTGGAACGCTCCCTCCCTCCCTACCTCTTTCTCTCCCTCCCTCCTCTTTCTCTCTCTCTCTCTCTCTCTCTCTCTCTCTCTCTCTCTCTCTCTCTCTCTCTCTCTCTCTCCCTACCTCCCTTCTCTTTCTCTCTCTCTCTCTCTCTCTCTCTCTCTCTCCTCTCTACTCTCTCTCTCTCTCTCTCTCTCTCTCTCTCTCCTCTCTCTCTCTCTCTCTCTCTCCCTCTCTCTCTCTCTCCCTCTCTCCCTCTCCTCTTTCTCTCTCTCCTATCTCTCTTCTACCTCTCCCTCCCCCTCTCTCTCTCTCCCTACCTCCCTTCTACCTTTCTCTCTCTCTATCTCTCTTCTACCTCTCCTCCCCATTCTACATCCTCTCTCTCTCCCTACCTCCCTTCTACCTCTTCTCTCTCTCCTATCTCTCTTCTACCTCTCCCTACCTCCCTTCTACCTCTTTCTCTCTCTCTCTCTCCTATCTCTCTTCTACCTCTCCCTCCTCCCTTCTACCTCTCTCTCTCTCCTACCTCTCCTTCTACCTCTCCCTCCTCCCTTCTACCTCTCTTCTCCCTACCTCCCTCCCTCTCTCCTATCTCTCTTCTACCTCTCCCTCCCTCCCTTCTACCGCTTTCTCTCTCTCTCTCTATCTCTCTTCTACCTCTCCCTACCTCCCTTCTACCTCTCTCTCTCTCTCTCTCCTATCTCTCTTCTCCTCTCCCTCCCTTCCTTCTACCTCTCTCTCTCTCTCCTACCTCCCTTCTACTCTCCCTTCCTCCCTTTTACCTCTCTCTCTCCCTACCTCCCTCCCTCCCTCCCTCCTCTCTCCCTCCCTCCCTTCTACCTTGCTTTCTCTATCCTCTCTCACTCTCTTTCTCTCTCAAGTCTAGTGACAGTGCAACCTTTGCACTTTTTTGTGCTCTCTCTCTCCTTCCCTTTCTCTCATTCTCACTCTCTCTCTCCTCTACCTCCCTCACTCTACTCACTCTCTCTCGCTCACTCACTCTCTCCCTCCCTCCCTTCTACCTCTTTCTCTCTCTCTCTCTCTCTCTCTCTCTCTCTACTCTCTCCTTCTCTCTCTCTCTCTCTCTCCTACCTCCCTACCTCTTTCTCTCCCTCCTCCCTACCTCCCTTCTCCTCTCTCTCCTATCTCTCTTCTACCTCTCCCTCCCCCCTTCTTCTCTCTCTCCCTACCTCCCTTCTACCTCTTTCTCTCTCTCATATCTCTCTTCTACCTCTCCCTCCCCATTCTACATCCTTCTCTCTCTCCCTACCTCCCTTCTACCTCTCTCTCTCTCTCCTATCTCTCTTCTACCTCTCCCTCCCTCCCTTCTACCTCTTTCTCTCTCTCTCTCTCCTATCTCTCTTCTACCTCTCCCTACCTCCCTTCTACCTCTCTCTCTCTCTCTCTCCTATCTCTCTTCGACCTCTCCCTCCCTCCCTTCTACCGCTTTCTCTCTCTCCCTACCTCCCTTCTACCTCTCTCCTATCTCTCTTCTACCTCTCCCTCCCTCCCTTCTACCGCTTTCTCTCTCTCTCTCCTATCTCTCTTCTACCTCTCCCTACCTCCCTTCTACCTCTCTCTCCTCTCTCTCTCCTATCTCTCTTCGACCTCTCCCTCCCTCCCTTCTACCGCTTTCTCTCTCTCCCTACCACCCTTCTACCTCTCCCTTCCTCCCTTTTACCTCTCTCTCCCCTACCTCCCTCCCTCCCTCCCTTTTACCTCTCTCTCTCCTACCTCCCTCCCTCCCTCCCTTTTACCTCTCTCTCCCTCCCTCCCTTCTACCTTGCTTTCTCCTATCCTCTTCTCACTCTCTTTCTCTCTCAAGTCTAGTGACAGTGCAACCTTTGCACTTTTTGTGCTCTCTCTCTCCTTCCCTTTCTCTCATTCTCACTCTCACTCACTCACTCACTCACTCACTCACTCACTCACTCACTCACTCACCACTCACTCACTCACTCACTCACTCACACTCTCTCTCTGCTCTCTCGATGTCTCTCTCTCTCTGTCTCTCTCTCTTTCAATGTATCTCTCTCGATCTCTCTCTCTCTCTCTCTCTCTCTCTCTCTCTGTCTCTCTGTCTCTCTCTCGATGTATCTCTCTCTCTCTCTCTCTCTCTCGCTCTCTCTCTGTCTCTCTCTCTCTGTCTCTCTCTCGATGTATCTCCTCTCTCTCTCTCTCTCTCTCTCTCTGTCTCTCTCTCTCTCGATGCATCTCTCGCTCTCTCTCTCTCTCTCTGATGTCTCTCTCTCTCTCGCTATCGACGCATCTCTCGCTCTCGATGTCTCTCTCTCTCTCTCTCTCTCTCTCTCTCTCGCTATCGATGCATCTCTCGCTCTCTCTCTCTCTCTCTCTCTCTCTCTCTCTCTCTCTCTCTCTCTCTCTCTCTCGATGTCTCTCTCTCTCTCGCTCTCTCTCCTTCCCTTCCTCTCATTCTCACTCACTCACACTCACACTCTCACTCTCTCTCTCTCTCTTTCTGCCTCTGTCTCTTTGTCTCTGCTCTCTCTTTCTCCTCTCCTCTCCTCTCTCTTGTTCCTCTCATCCCTGGTCAGGTCAGCTGTGTGGGGGTGCTGAGCTGCTCCCATCTCCCACCCGCTCCCCTGTTGGAGTGTAAATATGTGACTCTGGCCAGTGAGTCAGTCATAGCCTGTTACTTTAGTCACTGATATGACAGACTGTGACTGATATGACGGACTGGGTTAGTGTTATTGTTAGTGGGATGACTGTGTCATTGTGTTACCGTAGAAGGGGACTTGTCCCGTTAGTGGTGAGAGTTTACTGGTATTTACTGTGTGGTCACCCACTCCTCAGACGAGTCATCAATTCTTAGCAACACAAAACTTTGCCTTAGAAGTCTCCCGAGTTTCTCAGGGATTGTAGATGAAAATGTGTTTGCAGAGACTGAGGAGAAAAGGAAGTCATAGCTTCATTCTAAGTTTAGAAACTATTTGAAATGAATCAAATTGTTTATTTGAAAAACAGTTGGAGTCCAGCTTTTTAAGGAGAATAAAGTAATGTTAACTTTGTGTCTGCATATTTCAAATCTCTATCTCATAATTTTGCCCTGTGCAATCTACATAATCTAGGGTGCAAAAGTTTTAGATGTGCCTCCCGAGTGGCACAGCGGTCTAAGGCACTGAATCGCAGTGCTAGAGGCGTCACTACAGATCCGGGTTCGATCCCTGGCAGTGTTGCTGCAGGCCGTGACCGGGAGACCCATGAGGCGGCGCACAATTGGCCCAGCGTCGTCCGGGTTAGGGGAGAGTTTGACCGGCTGGGATGTCCTTGTCCCATCGCACTCTAGCGACTCCTTGTGGCGGGCCAGGCGCATGCACACTGACTGTGGTCGCCAGCTGTACGGTGTTTCCTCCGACACATTAGTGCGGCTGGCTTCCGGGTTGAGAGAACAATGTGTCAAGAAGTAGTGCGGCTTGGCAGGGTCGTGTTTCGGAGGACGCATGGCTCTCGACCTTCACCTCTCCTGAGTCCGTACGGCAGTTACAGCGATGGGACAAGACTGTAACTACCAATTGGATACCATGAAATTGGGGGTAAAAAGTAATAATACTTTTTTTAAACCATTGTTTTAGAGGTAACCTTGTAAAGGTAAATGTATGTACAAAATCATTGAATAAATGAAACTCCCATTCCACCATACTGTACGTTCCCTTCATGTGAATCAATTGGTCAATCCAGTAATTATAGAATCATTTAATACATTGTTTATCAGTTTTTCTAAAATGAATAAATTCATGGCGTATCGATTTTACCATGGCTAAGAGAGATGTATTTATCTAAAGCCTGGTCTGGGACATACAGTGCCTTGCCAAAGTATTCGGCCCCCTTGAACTTTGTGTTCCTTGTTCTTCATGATGCTCTCTGCGCTTTTAACGGACCTCTGAGTCTATCGCAGTGCAGGTGCATTTATACGGAGACTTGATTACACACAGGTGGATTGTATTTATCATCATTAGTGATTTAGGTCAACATTGGAGAGAGAGAGATCCTCACTGAACTTCTGGAGAGAGTTTGCTGCACTGAAAGTAAAGGGGCTGAATAATTTTGCACGCCCAATTTTTCAGTTTTGATTTGTTAAAAAAGTTTGAAATATCCAATAAATGTCGTTTCACTTCATGATTCTGTCCCACTTGTTGTTGATTCTTCACAAAAAATACAGTTTTATATCTTTATGTTTGAAGCCTGAAATGTGGCAAAGGTCGCAAAGTTCAAGGGGGCCGAATACTTTGGCAAGGCACTGTATGTAATGACCATATCTCCAATAAGAAAGCTGGTTTTAAAGACTTAGTCCCCGCTGTTTGTTTCAGGGGGAAACCTAGAGCCATTCACATCAATGGAGGTTTTAGGCCCTGGGAGCAGAACACAGTAACAGCTTGTAGTTCCAGATTGTATAACATGAACCACTATAGGAATTAAGGAATCCACGTCATGAGACATACAAATATGTCAACAAGCTTCTTAGCATCCATATATTCCAGACAGCATTTCATCATCAATAATCTACTGTTTATTTGACATAAGCTATATTTGTACCAATACAAAATGGTCCAAGGCAAAGTATTATTATTTTTTAAAAGGACACTACTTTAAAATATATATTCTTAAAATCTTGCAAAATATATTCCTTAATTTGATGGGACATAAAAACACACAGCAACATTGGTAATGATGAATTACTATACAGAATTGTACAAGAAGGTTACACCATGTACAGTAAGTTGCATATCATATTAAGGCTGAACACCCTGTTAGCGTAATGGGGTGTTGTGAAAACCTTTGACCCCGAGATGTGGTATACTCATAAGAAGCCATCCGTCCACAATGCAAGGAAGGACACAGAGCCTCTGCATGCAGCCACTTAAAGACTAGCTTCCTGCACACGCCCCTGGAATTAAAACGCCATTATGAAGCTGGCACGGAGGAGCGGCTCAAACGGCTCACGCTCTCTTCATTAGCGAAATGAATGAAAATAAAATCAATGCCGTGATGCAGTCGCGAAATGAAGTCGCTGTCTGAAAATCAACTCATTATGTCGGATGGCTTAATAAGCGAACACAGGTATGGGGAATTGGCAAATGCTTATTGGGCGCAAAACACTTCCTTGTTGGGAGGCATCGTTCTGATTGGTTTAATCTCTTGAGAAGGACCTGGCTCTATGCCAGCTGACCTCTTCCTTATCTCTCTATTGATCAGTCAAATGACGCTGTGTCCCTCTGGGACCTCTTGTCTTTAGATTGGATGCCTGTAGTTCATTTGTAGGGGAATGAGTAGCAGGGTTATATTGCTTGGCATTGCACTATAGCATCAAGTCCACAACCATAGTCCATAACCTTTACCACTAACCTTTCTACTTCCTGCCTCTGACACACTACTCACAATGTGGACAAGGAGGAGAGGATGGAGGGATGAAAGGAGAGGAAAAGGTAGAATACAGAGCAATGCAGGGGACATGTAGAGGACAATCAGCCAGAGACACAGAGGGAAGGAGAGAGTGAGTTAGAGGAGAATGGAGGGAGAGTGGAGAGACAGACAGGAGAGAGGGATGCGCGCGGCGGTCCCTGAGCATCTGGCGAGTCGTCGCGGGGCGCCGTGGTCCCTGTCATTAATAGTGATGAAATCATTTAAGCCATCAGGACTAAACGAGCCAGCTAAGAGACACTCAACACAACTCTTCTGTCAGGGCCTCGCATTCCCTTGTCACATAGAGGGAGATAGAGGAGGAGAGGGAGAGAATTTTGTGTATAATCTTTCCATGTATGATTCGTTTTTTTTCTGTTAAAATTGTTGCTCTAATATACTGTTCATTTTTGTAATACTTCGTATACATTGCCACCATTCAATAAAGCATTTATTGAAGAGAGAGAGACCTTTTGTGATGTAATGTTATGTGTAATGTTTATTATTAATTTATATTGTTTATTTCACTTTTGTTTATCTATTTCATTTGCTTTGGCATTGTAAACATGTATTTCCCATGCCAATAAATCCCCTTAAAACCTTTTAAGGCTAGGGGTTCCGCTAGCGGAACATTTTGACAACAACCAGTGAAATTGCAAAGCGCAAAATTAAAAAAATATATTATAAATATTTAACTTTCACACAATCACAAGTGCAATACACCAAAATACAGCTTAACTACTTGTTAATCCAGCCACCGTGTCAGATTTGAAAAAGGCTTTACGGCGAAAGCAAACCATGCTATTATCTGAGGACAGCACCCCATCAAACAAACACATGACAATCATAATTCAACCCGCCAGGCACGACACAAAACTCAGAAATAACATATAATTCATGCCTTACCTTTGAAGATCTTCTTCTGTTGGCACTCCAATATGTCCATTAAACATCATAAATGGTCCTTCTGTTCGATAAAATCTGTCGTTTTATCTCCAAAACGTCCATTTATTTGGAGCGTTTGATTCAGAAAAACACCTGTTCCAACTCACGCAACATGACTACAAAATATCTAATAAGTTACCTGTAATCTTGATCCAAATATTTCAAACAACTTTCCGAATACAACTTTAGGTATTTTTTAACGTAAATAATCGATCAAATTTAAGACGGGATAAACTGCGTTCAATAGCGGATAAAAACAAAGTGGAGCTTTCAGGTCGCGCGCCACAACCACAACAGTACACTAGACTCGACCCTCGTTCTGAACAGCCCTACTTCTTCATTTCTCAAAGGCAAAACATCAACCAATTTCTAAAGACTGTTGACATCCAGTGGAAGCGACAGGAACTGAAGGCAAGTGCCTTAGAAATCTAGATCCACATAGAAAACCCATTGGAAAAACTGACACCTCAAAAAAATCCTGGATGGTTTGTCCTCGGGGTTTCGCCTTCCAAATAAGTTCTGCTATACTCACAGACATCATTTTAACAGTTTTAGAAATGTTAGAGTGTTTTCTATCCAAAAATACCATTTATATGCATATCCTAGCTTCTGGACCTGAGTAGCAGGCAGTTTACTTTGGGCATGCTTTTCATCTTGATGTGAAAATATTGCCCCTGAAGTGGTTATTAAATTGAAATTGAATTGAATTGAGAGATAAAGAGAGATAGGGATATATATATATATATATATATATATATATATATATATATATATATACAGTACACACACAGAGAGTGAGGGAGATATAAAGAGAGAGAGAGATATAAAGAGAGAGAGAGGGAGATAATAAGTGTGTTTGTGTGCTCACTTAATAGTTAGAGAATAATAGAAGTAGTTTTATGAACAGCTACTTTAGTGGACTGACATTTTAAAATAAATGGCATTCGAGAGGTTCACTGGGAAACCAGTCTAGCTAAACAAGACAGGAATGTTTCATAAATGCAGCCTAGCAGTAGGTAAATGGAAAGAGAATGTGTGTTCCTTTTTTGACATTGTTAATAAAACAACAACGACGAAACAAGCTGAAACTATTAACGCCAACCAGACAACCCACTAGGATCCCAATGATCTATTCTGTCCGTCCACTAGAGTGGAATAGAGTGGTGACAGCATAGATATCCCTGTGTGGGTGACGGTCACAATGAAGACGGAGCGGAAACTACCACTATGCTGAGTGTGCGTGCCTGTGTGTGTGTGTGAGCGGCATGGGAGTCTGAGCTGATCCGGGGAGTTGCAGCAAAAGTCCCTTTTTGAGCGGAAGATTATTGGTGCGCCGCAATTTACAAGAGATGTGGCGTCATTAGAGCTGTAGTTGATGAAGGACCAAACCGCCGGGTAAATCTGCCATGAAATACTAGACTGAAGCAATAAAACCTGAGCATCTGCACCAAACTGGAACCAGATGAGGGGGCCGTGAAGGATACATTGTGTTGTGTGTGTTTCTGTGTGTGTGTGTTTCTTTGTTGTGTATTATTACTGCCTAATTATGCGTGTGAGGAAGGTCTGTATTTTACTGTATGTGTGTTGGTTTGTGTGAGTGGATCGGAAAGTGTGTGTGTGTGTGTGTGTGTGTGTGTGTGTGTGTGTGTGTGTGTGTGTGTGTGTGTGTGTGTGTGTGTGTGTGTGTGTGTGTGTGTGTGTGTGTGTGTGTGTGTGTGTGTGTGTGTGAGAGAGAGAGAAAGTGTGTGTGCGAGAGAGTGTGTGTGTGAGAGAGCGAGAAAGTGTGTGTGTGTGTGTGCGAGAGTGTGTGTGTGTGTGTGTGTGTGTGCACGTGTACAGTGGTATACGATGGCCTTCTCAAGGACCGGGACCACAGAGAACTCCGTGCCAACAACAGCACAGCCCCTGGCAGAGGGCCATACCCCTACAGGGGGTTTATGGGATAGGGTTTAGGAGCACAGGAGGACCGGAGGAGTTGACACGACATCAGTCACAGACACCCACATCCACAGGAATGAGTCCCCTCAAACCACACAGCAGGACTACAAGGTCCCCACAATCCTTACGGTCACCATTACTGAATGGAACCACCCCTGTCAGCAATAAGCTTTGCTAGTACACAGACAGTCTCCTTATAGTCTCTGCACTACCTCAGTCATGCTGTTTAGTCCAGCGCTTTACATTGAGCTAGAACAGCATACCAGAGATTTATAGGGTACATTAAGGGCCATATGAGAACACCCTGGTACTTCTAGTGAATTAGGGTGGAGGAGTTTCTGTGTGTTGTTTGTGGCTGGTACTGCCAGGTCCCCGGATCCTGTTTCCCAGTTTCTCCCTTCCCCTCTCCATGTGAGGCTTTTAGTCCCAGGCCACTTCACTTCAGTTGCTTGGTTTGCTGGGTTCTTCTTGTGTAACTGGACGTTATTTGATGGCTCCGTTGGCCAGTGGCTGGTTACACTAAGCAGACGTACGTTGGTGATGGTTTATTAGTGTTGTAATGTAGAACTAGTATAAATAGGAGGTTGTTCTGGTAATGTGGACCTAAAATAGATCACGCCCAGTAATACTGGATCTCATAGGACCAGTGATTTGATGTGTGACCGGGTCATGCCCATATTTGACCAGTGTGATAAGGTCATTTCTCAGGTACTTTTATCCGTCGTAACATCCGGCCGAGGAAGTGTATCTATCTGACCCATGCAGGAATCAAACCCACTAATCCCATGTTTCAACTTCCAACCAGCTGAGGCACTGGAACCTCTGCTACCAGAGTGGGCCCAGTCTGTCCTTTGTCTTGTCTCATCCCTCCTTCCCTCCTTCCTCCCACCCCCCGTTCTCTCCTCTACTGTACATCTGGCCTGCTGTCTGTCAGTCTCAGGGACATCTATCGACAGGGCCGTATATCCAAGATATATCTAGGGGATTAGGTTGCAAATTTAAGCAATGGAGAAAATCAATTGTTTCCTCTTTTAATTCAGGAGAAAGCCTGTCTGTTGGAGGGGAAACAGGGAGGAGATGGGGCTGTTTAGATTCTGTCCATCCAAGAGAGGAGGAGGAGGGGGAAGACACCTCTGAAATCTCTCAATCAAACGGGTGAAGTGAAAAACAGGCGTCTCCTCTTGCCAGTAATAGTCAGGAGAGGAGGTTCTTTGTCTTTGTCTTATCCTCTTGTCCAGTGCCTGGAATACGCCAAGAAATAATACCACTTTGACTAAATTGGCACCAATATGTCACAGATTAGTTATGAGATACTTATCAGAAAGGAAAATCTCCCCTGTACATGATTGGCCCTATAGAAAGCCTAGGAGTCAGCATTGTGCAGTGTTGAGCAAGGCGGGCTGGGACTTCTTAAGTTAAGTACTACTTCTGAGCCTGAGCCAATGAAAACAGTTATCAGCCTGAACAGATGGATCATGTCATTCTTGTCAATTCTCTGTCTGTCTGTCTGTCTGTCTGTCTGTCTGTCTGTCTGTCTGTCTGGTCTGGTCTGGTCTGGTCTGGTCTGGTCTGGTCTGGTCTGGTCTGTCTGTCTGTCTGTCTTGTCTTGTCTTGTCTTGTCTTGTCTTGTCTTGTCTTGTCTTGTCTTGTCTTGTCTTGTCTTGTCTTGTCTTGTCTTGTCTTGTCTTGTCTTGTCTTGTCTTGTCTTGTCTTGTCTTGTCTTGTCTGTCTCACTTTCACACCACACGTCTAATAAATCCATCCTCTTTCTCACTAAAAGCATTTGGAGTTTGGACCCTCCACCATTTTTTCTTTCTTTCATTATTTTCATTTTTCTAAGCGTTTTTCTAAGCGTGTCTCTGCTGTCTGTCCATTTGTAACGGGGTCAAAAAAAATAAAAAGGAGTACAAATCTCCATTTTATTTGTTTAAACTCTTGCCACTGGAGAGTATGTGCTGCAAGCCCATTAAGTCCTGTAGAGAGGGAACGAGAGAGGGAACGAGAGAGGGAACGAGAGAAGGAAGAAAGAAAACCTTACGTTACAAGAACAAGTCACATCCCCATGGGCTGCCTCTGTAATGGCAGGCTCCCATGATGCTTTGCCGCCTTTGTGGTTCCGCCACACATAGCGAGGGAAGGGAGGGAGCGCGAGAGAGGAGGTGCCTGTTGGAACACAGCAGAGTCGTGTTGGAACAGATAGGACCAGAGCAGACTCCCATGTGGCTGTCTCTCTCTTTAGGACAGCCACCACACGTTCTGTTCCAATGTGAGCCAGATAGACCCAACACTGACACCATCTCAACGCTGTCCTCTAAACATTACAACAACGTGTCCTGCTCCAACCTTACCCCTGTATTCTAGTGAGCTGTGTCAAGTAAGACCAGAAAGAGAGTTGGACTGGCTTGCAGTGGGCCTCATTGACAAGGCAGTGGGAGGGTTAAGTGTTTTATATCCCCTCTCATTTTAACAACACAGGCCTGTTCATCCCCAGGTTACAGTCTCTCATTGTGTCCCATGTTGACTTAATAGAGCTCTTATAATGATCCGCTCAATATCTAATTCATTAAAGTGGCTGTTTGTTTTCTTTGAAGTATTTTCTCAGGCCAGGGGAGGAAGGGGACAGGGAAGTATGGGGAGTAAGGAAAAATGCTTGTGGTGATGGATGACACACACACACACCTCCCCAACCCACTGTCATACAAGAGCTTCTCAGCCGCACTTGTGGATGTTTTCCCCCTTTTTTCCCAGCAGTCTCTCTGTCTGTCTCTGGCTCCCTGTGTGTCTCCAAGAGAGGGGGTCTCCAGTTGATCCTGGCCCTCCTCCTTGGGGGCAGAGATAGACAGACAGAGAGTTTTACACCGAGTCACTGACTGCTGGGGGACTGACTGCAGCTGTAATTGGCCATGCAGCTCTCTCCTCCTCATTAGAGGCAGGCCAAGAGGCAGAGTTAACAATCGCTTTGGGGCACGCAGCCAGGGCTCTCTCTCCCTCGCTGTCTTTTTGTCGTTCCCTCGTTCTCTGAGCGTCTAGCTGGCAGTCAAAAGGCGGAGGGAGGCATGTTCAGGCCTTAGTGGAGCATTAAAAATGTCGCCCGTGGCCCCTCTTCTTTTCTGTGTCTCTCTCTCCTTCTCTCCACTGCATTCTCCGATGCCACTCTCAAAGTGTACGTACATGTATAAACACATTCACACCTAGAGAGACTCCACCACTTATCCAAGCAAAGTTCACCTCTGGAGTATGTGTATCTTTAAAGTAAAGTAACATATAACCAAACAACACAACATCATACATACGGCAAGGGAGATACATGAGAGAGAGGGGGAGAGGAGAGAGGGAAGGAGAGAGAGAGGGAGAGAGAGAAGGAGAGAGAGAGGGAAGGAGAGAGAGAGGGAGAGAGGAGAGAGGGAAGGAGAGAGAGAGGAGAGAGAGAGAGAGGGAGAGGAGAGGGGAAGGAGAGAGAGAGGGAGAGAGGAAGAGAGAGAGAGAGAGAGAGGAGAGTAGAGAGGGAAGGAGAGAGAGAAAAGAGGAGAGGGGAAGGAGGAGAGAGGGAGAGAGAGAAGGAGAGCGGTAAAAGAGAGATAAAAAGTAGAGAGAGAGAAGGGGAGAGAGCGAGAGAGCAGGAGAGCGAGAGAGAGAGAGAGAGAGAGAGAGAGAGAGAGAGAGAGAAAGAGAGTAGAGAAAGAGAGATAAAAGCGGTAAAGAGAGATAAAAGGAGAGAGAGAGAAGGGGAGAGAGAGAGAGAAGGGGAGAGAGAGAGAGAAGGGGAGAGAGAGAGAGAAGGGGAGAGAGAAAGAAGGGGGGAGAAAGAGAGAAAGAGACTGCTCTGGGATGCGGATCAGATAGATGGAGGGGTTTGTGTCTCTCCCGGGCCGGGTTGTGTAGATGTGGAGAGACGTGTCAGGTGCCTCAGCACGGGGAAGGCAGCTGTGTAGTTGTTACACCGAGGGCAGCGCCACAGTCCGAAAGTATTGATTTCCCTGCTTGTCGAGGAGGCAAGAGAACTGTCATGTGGAGAGCACTGACCTTGGTACAACCAAGACAACTATTCCCCTGGTCCCCACGGAAAAGGAGAGGAGAGGAGAGTGCAGCAGCACAGAGCACATACACAGCACCAGGCATCAACAACAACAACTACTAGCAACTAGCTACCCCGACAACACAGAGAGAGAGAGGAGGGGAGAGGGAGGGGGTGGCGATGGGGGGATTGAGGTTGGGGGATATACTGAGGTAGAGAAGAGGTGGAGGGGAAGGGGGATGGAGAGAAGGTAGAGTGAGGCTAGCTGTTCTGCGAGATATACAGAAAAAAAGAGGGAGGGAGGGATGAGAGAGAGGAGGAGAGCTAACAGTCAAACCCCCAGCGGTTCACCAGAGTTGTCAGTGGGCAGCCCGGTGTCTGGTTATCACACTGTTTGAAATGACAATAGCTTGACTTCTATTTTCCTCCCGAGACCTCAGCAGATCTATAAGACCAGGAGGGGGAGGGAGGGAGGGAATAGAGGGTAAAGAAGTAGAGGCTGGCTACAGGGGAAAAGGAGAGTGAGCTGAAAACAGAGAAAGGGTGAGGAGAAGAAAGAGGGAGTGAACTAGAGAGGGTGAAATATAGAGACAAAAAAAGGCTAGTGAAACAGAAGGAAAGAGTTACAGTGAGTCTCTGTTTTTAACCTCCCATCAGTGTGAAGACAAGACGAGACATATCCCTGGAAGCAGCTACAGCTCAGAGATCACTTCACTGTTTTAATGTCTTGTAGCTCCACCAGGATTAGACAACACAAAGCCCTGCTGTCACCTGCAGGCACGGAACACAGCAGCTAGTGTGTGTGTATGTGTGTGTGTGTGTGTGTGTGTGTGTGTGTGTGTGTGTAGCTAGGACTCATCCCCATCCCAGTAGTCACTGAGGAGACACAGAGACACGGTAGACCTACAAAGAGCTTCCTTTAGGTTAGATCACTGGGTGACAGACACTTAAGAGACCTGGCTTGCCTTTAGCCGCAGTGCGCTGGGCTCTGCTCTCTCAGATCACGGCCTCTTGCTAACAAGCAGTGGAAAACTGGCTTTTTGAAGTGTGGAGAGTTAAAGGGGATGTATTCATAAAGCCCCTGTAGATGATTTCTTGTAATGTAAGCTAATTTAATTAGCTTTTGGATTAGCATAACGGTTTGTAACCACCGCTATAATAAGTAAGTGGTCTATAAGCGGATGGAAAACCCAGTGTTGATTTTGGTTTCTTATTTTACACCCACTCGACATACAGTACATTATTTCCCTTTAGCCGCGGTTAGCCCAGATTTAGTAGCGCCGCCGCTAACGCTAACCTGCTGGGGGGGTGTAAGTGGCCATTCACATCATAAATAGCCAGGGAAAACATCACGGCAATCCGCCTGCATTAGCCTAGCAACGTAGCACACTCCAGCTAGACAATTATGGATGAACCAGGGATCAGAAATAGTGGGGGGAAATGGGAGCATTAGGATGGTAACGAAGAGAAAGAGAAAAGGTAAACACAACCTTTCTCACCTCCCTCCTCTCCCCTCGTTTCCACCCCGTCGCCTTAGGATCCCACCGAGTGAAATGGTGCTAAGCTAAGCGCTAAGCTCACCCATAGATGTTTTTGCGTTTGGTTAGTCGTTAGCCTTGGTGCTGATTTAGTCTCTATTGTTTTTGCTTTGGTAGAAGCTAATTGCTAATTGGAGTTATCTCTCATTAGCACTGTGTGTTAAGTCCAAGGGCTCTGCTGGTATTATCTCCTTCACTTTCTCTTAACATGTCCCACTCACTGCTAAAACCACCTGCCTTTGAACAAGATTAATAATATACATTCTCCCTCACACTTGCACGCACACAAACACACACACTGAAAAACACCAACGTAATTAATCTGTTTCATCTGGTTTCGACTCACACACTCGTTGTCGATACCATCCGCAATCCTTCTCACTATGCCCTGTGAACTCAATTTCTAAAGCTACAGCTTCTCTACTTTGAAGAAGTCTACTAGCTAATCAATGGATCAACTCTCTCTCAAAGTGAAACTCAAGTAAATGCACTGTATCACGAAAAACAAACATGAGTAGAAACCATATCATGATATATTTAAGCAATAAGGCCTGAGGAGGTGTGGTATGTGGTAAATATATCACGGCTAAGGGCTGTTCTTATGCACAACGTAACGAGGAGTGCCTGGATACAGCCCTTGATGATATATTGGCCATATACCACAAACCACGAGGTGCCTTATTGCTATTATAAACTGGTAACCAACGTAATTAGAGCAGGAAAAATACATGTTTTGTCATACCCGTGATATACGGTCTGATATACCACGCCTGTCAGCCAATCGGCATTCAGGGCTCGAACCACCCAGTTTATCATTTGACATGCCTAGATGTCTGCGGTCAGTATAGTGTTAAAAGTGGGTGGGGCACACTTTAGGATTTAATCTACTTCCTCTTACTGATAGTTGACTTCCTGTGGGATCAAATTAGGGGTCGTGCGGTTTGTACCACAACGCCACTCCGAGAGCCCTGCACATAAAATAAGCAAGGTACATTTAAATGTTTAATGCATAAACTATATGAGAATATCTCTAGATATATTAGTATCTATTATTGATGCGTTATATTATGTCAGACAATTTCTGCAATTAAGACGGGTCTCCTGGTACAGTATATCTATTTCCATATATATTAGTCTGATGTTATAATGATTATAGGCTACTTGAGGTAACGACAGATGGATGGGAAAGTGTCCACTTCACCCTCCCAGTGCCCCTCCCTCTGGGAGTATTGCTCTGTTGGTCTCAGTGTTGACGGGGTGCATGCCAGCCATGTCCGAGGGGCCTACTCTGGGCCTCGTCCAGGCTCTCTGTGTGCCAGAGGGCCAGTGCCAAGGGAATGCCCCGATGACAACATGATTAACTCAGGGACAGGTGACCAGTCCATTCCACACATACCAGCACAGCTATATTATCACATGTCAGTCTCAATCCACTGTCCTATCCCTGAACTCTCCCATAAACCTTTACATGAACCTTTACATGAACCTTTACATGAACCTTTACATGAACCTTTACATGAACCTTTACATGAACCTTTACATGAACCTTTACATGAACCTTTACATGAACCTTTACATGAACCTTTACATGAACCTTTACATGAACCTTTACATGAACCTTTACATGAACCTTTACACGAACCTTTACATTAACCTTTACATTAACCTTTACATTAACCTTTACATTAACCTTTGCATTAACCTGGGGGAAATCAAGTAAACACTGTGACTCTCATAAGGAAATACTGTAGCTATGGTGACGAGGGGGGGGGTTGGTCGTAAATGGATTGGCAGAGGTGCTGACATGGGGTTTTATTTCTATCTCTCTCTCTCTCCTGTACTGTTGTGAGTGTGATGCTCTTCAGTTGATCCATACAGAGTGTGTCTTATCTAGCGTCTCCTTGAGGTGCTGAGGTCAGCATTGTCACCAGGTTGCTATCAATGGACCAGATTAGAGGCAGCACGGGCTTTAAAGACACAGTCACCTCCTCGACACGCCCATGTACACACATCCACATGCACGCAATACAGACACACACACACATATGCTATAGATTGTGCGCACAATAAACTGTAATTGCTTGATAATATGGGCTAAAACATGTCAGCTCCAGGAACAATAATCCATCTCCATGTCCTATTTGTGATTCTAGCCTGCACCTCCCTCCGTATCTCTCTCTGTGTATTCCCTAATGCACATGACACGGTGGAAATGCCTGGTTAAGTGCTGCTCTGACATTAGCAGACTGTAGTCGCAGCATTTGGCCTGGGGACAAACGCCGGAGAGGAGCCATAAAATATGAATGCTGCCACCCCCCCTACCTCCTTTCTCCCCCTCCTCCTCTTCCCCCCTTATTCCCTCCTCTGTTCCCCCTTCTCATCTTCCCCCCTCCTTCCCCTCCCCCCCTCCCCCCTTATTCCCCTCCTCCGTTCCCCCCTTATTCCCCTCCTCCTCTTCCCCCCTTATTCCCCTCCTCCATTCCCCCCTTATTCCCCTCCTCCTCTTCCCCCCTTATTCCCTCCTCTGTTCCCCCTCCTCCTCTTCCCCCCTTATTCCCTCCTACATTCCCCCTCCTCCTCTTCCCCCCTTATTCCCTCCTCCGTTCCCCCTCCTCCTCTTCCCCCCTTATTCCCTCCTCTGTTCCCCCTCCTCCTCTTCCCCCTTTATTCCCTCCTCCTCTTCCCCCCTTATTCCCTCTTCCGTTCCCCCCCCTTATTCCCTCCTCCCTTTCCCCCTCCTCTTCCCCCTTATTCCCTCTTCCCCCTTATCCCCTCCTCCGTTCCCCCGCCTCCTCTTCCCCCTTATTCCCTCCTCTGTTCCCCCTCCTCCGTTCCCCCCTTATCCCCTCCTCCGTTCCCCCTCCTCCTCTTCCCCCCTTATCCCCCTCCTCCGTTCCCCCGCTCTGCTCGTGTCTGGGTGGCAGAACGTTTTTCTCAGTCACACCCGTGTCCCCGCCGTTTGTTTACTCACACTGACAGAGATACGCTAGCGCTCTGTTAGCGCTCCGCGCGGAGGCTACGAGTCGCTAAGCAAGTGCCAAGAGGCTCCCTGTTAATAATGCATAGTGAAGGCAAGAGCGCGAGGCTAACTGGCAGCTAGCGGTAGGGGTGTAGCCTAGTGCCTCTTACCCCAGCTGTCTGAGCTATTTTCACAGGCTGATGAATCTGTTAGCCCGCGTGTCAATCTGCCCGGTATGTGTGTGTGTGTGTGAGGGAGAGGAGAGAAAGTGGGTGTTAGCGGGTGTCACTGTCACCCTTGGTTACGACTCCAGGTGTCGAGCGAGAGCTCCAACGGAGCGTGAGAGAGGTGCCAGCCAACTCCGGCTGTCTGTGCTCTATGCCCCCTGGTGCCTGCCTTGCTTTGGCCTTGGCAACATGACGGCTGGGTCTTGTCAGTCGAGGGCGCCCTGGTTGCCCCGTGGCAGTGGCGGTGCCAGCATGTGTGTGGCAGGGAGCAGGGGAGATGGCGAGGGAGCGAGGGGCGCTCCGTAGGGAGGAAGCTGGTCATTAGTGAGATGGGTCCCTGCCCCGGCGTTTTTCTCCACATCACAGGGACGGGCAGGCGGCCCCGCTCCTCCTCGCTAACTGGCTAACGCACGCCAATTAGCCTAGCGACAGAGAGAGCCAGCCAGGTTCCTTCTCTCTCTCTCTCTCTCTCTCTCTCTCTCTCTGGGAGTGTAGTCGTTACAGAGGAATCTGACTATAATGACACCATTTCCAAGACTGCTTCATTATGTCTAACTCCCTTACTATCAGAGAAGCATGTGTAACATAGTTAGCTTAGCGTTTAGTCCTATCGCTATCTGCTAATAAGGCATATTTGACCCATTTAGAGTGAATATGAACACTGTGTAAGGAGATAAAAGACTAGCCACTGCTTCTCTCTCACACTCTCTTTCTCTCTCTTTATATCTTTCTTTTCTCTCTACCTCTCCTTTTAAACAGTTTTCCCACCTCTGCATCACCAGTCATCCATTACTGTATATATCCACCCACATGACACTCCAGTATTTGGCAAGTAACTTACAGTAATACTGGTCCTAACAACAATAATCTAGCGGTGATCTGGTAAAGTAATCATGGTGTCTCCTTCCCCCTCGTAACATGTGAAAACAAAGCAATAAAGAGGCAGTGTGTGTTTGTTTTGGCCAGGCCAACACGGAGATAAGACCAGCTAACTGATTAGCACGCCGCGAGACCGGGAGGCCAAGGTGGCCACAGAGAATAGGGCCGCCACGAACAACGCCATGCAGTGTCACTACCGCCGCCACTAAGATAAAAGAAGTGTGTGTTTCACAATCTCAGTCTCTGTCACACCTCGCCTCGGTCCAAAGACTATAGGACAAAGCTGTGATGATGGCACACTGTATTTGAGCATGCCTGGGAAGTTTGCATTGACCCAACTAGATGATGGCACAGTGAAGAAGGCACAGTGAAGAAGGCACAGTGAAGAAGGCACAGTGAAGAGGACAAAGTGAAGAAGGCACAGTGAAGAAGGCACAGTGAAGAGGGCACAGTGAAGAGGACAAAGTGAAAAAGGCACAGTGAAGAGGACAAAGTGAAGAAGGCACAGTGAAGAGGGCACAGTGAAGAGGGCACAGTGAAGAAGGCACAGTGAAGAAGGCACAGTGGAGAGGACACAGTGAAGAGGGCACAGTGAAGAGGGCACAGTGAAGAGGGCACAGTGAAGAGGCACAGTGAAGAAGGCACAGTGAAGAAGGCACAGTGAAGAAGGCACAGTGACAAAGTGAAGAAGGCACAGTGAAGAAGGCACAGTGAAGAGGGCACAGTGAAGAGGGCACAGTGAAGAGGACAAAGTGAAGAAGGCACAGTGAAGTGGACAAAGTGAAGAGGGCACAGTGAAGAGGGCACAGTGAAGAAGGCACAGTGAAGAAGGCACAGTGAAGAAGGCACAGTGGAAGACACAGTGAAGAGGGCACAGTGAAGAGGGCACAGTGAAGAGGGCACAGTGAAGAGGGCACAGTGAAGGGGCACAGTGAAGAGCGCACAGTGAAGAGGGCACAGTGAAGAAGGCACAGTGAAGAAGGCACAGTGAAGAGGGCACAGTGAAGAAGGCACAGTGAAGAGGGCACAGTGAAGAGGGCACAGGAAGAGGACACAGTGAAGAGGGCACAGTGAAGAGGGCACAGTGAAGAAGGCACAGTGAAGAGGGCACAGTGAAGAGGGCACAGTGAAGAGGGCACAGTGAAGAAGGCACAGTGAAGAGGGCACAGTGAAGACAGGCACAGTGAAGAGGGCACAGTGAAGAGGGCACAGTGAAGAGGGCACAGTGAAGAAGGCACAGTGAAGAGGGCACAGTGAAGAGGACACAGTGAAGGAGGCACAGTGAAGAGGGCACAGTGAAGAAGGCACAGTGAAGAAGGCACAGTGAAGAGGGCACAGTGAAGAAGGCACAGTGAAGAGGGCACAGTGAAGAAGGCACAGTGAAGAGGGCACAGTGAAGAGGGCACAGTGAAGAAGGCACAGTGAAGAGGGCACAGTGAAGAAGGCACAGTGAAGAGGGCACAGTGAAGAAGGCACAGTGAAGAAGGCACAGTGAAGAGGGCACAGTGAAGAAGGCACAGTGAAGAAGGCACAGTGAAGAGGGCACAGTGAAGAAGGCACAGTGAAGAGGGCACAGTGAAGAGGGCACAGTGAAGAAGGCACAGTGAAGAAGGCACAGTGAAGAGGGCACAGTGAAGAGGGCACAGTGAAGAAGGCACAGTGAAGAGGGCACAGTGAAGAAGGCACAGTGAAGAAGGCACAGTGAAGAAGGCACAGTGAAGAAGGCACAGTGAAGAAGTGAAGAGGACACAGTGAAGAGGGCACAGTGAAGAGGGCACAGTGAAGAGGCACAGTGAAGAGGGCACAGTGAAGAGGGCACAGTGAAGAGGGCACAGTGAAGAAGGCACAGTGAAGAGGGCACAGTGAAGAAGGCACAGTGAAGAGGGCACAGTGAAGAAGGCACAGTGAAGAGGGCACAGTGAAGAAGGCACAGTGAAGTGGGCACAGTGAAGGGACACAGTGAAGAGGGCACAGTGAAGAGGGCACAGTGAAGGCACAGGCACAGTGAAGAGGGCACAGTGAAGAGTGAAGAAGGCACAGTGAAGAGGGCACAGTGAAGAGGGCACAGTGAAGAGGGCACAGTGAAGAAGGCACAGTGAAGAGGGCACAGTGAAGAGGGCACAGTGAAGAGGGCACAGTGAAGAGGGCACAGTGAAGAGTGGAGGCACAGTGAAGAGGCACAGTGAAGAGGGCACAGTGAAGAGGCACAGTGAAGAAGGCACAGTGAAGAGGGCACAGTGAAGAAGGCACAGTGAAGAGGGCACAGTGAAGAGGGCACAGTGAAGAGGGCACAGTGAAGAGGGCACAGTGAAGGGCACAGTGAAGAGGGCACAGTGAAGAGGTGAAGAGGGCACAGTGAAGAGGGCACAGTGAAGAAGGCACAGTGAAGAGGGCACAGTGAAGAGGGCACAGTGAAGAGGCACAGTGAAGAGGGCACAGTGAAGAGGGCACAGTGAAGAGGGCACAGTGAAGAGGGCACAGTGAAGAAGGCACAGTGACAGTGAAGGGCACAGTGAAGAGGGCACAGTGAAGAGGGCACAGTGAAGAAGGCACAGTGAAGAGGGCACAGTGAAGAGGGCACAGTGAAGAAGGCACAGTGAAGAAGGCACAGTGAAGAGGGCACAGTGAAGAGGGCACAGTGAAGAGGGCACAGTGAAGAGGCACAGTGAAGAGGGCACAGTGAAGAGGGCACAGTGAAGAGGGCACAGTGAAGAGGGCACAGTGAAGGGGCACATAGTGACGAAGGCACATTGAAGTGAAGAGGCACATTGAAGAAGGCACAGTGAAGAGGGCACAGTGAAGAGGACAAAGTGAAGAGGGCACCGTGAAGAAGGCACAGTGAAGAGGGCACAGTGAAGAAGGCACAGTGAAGAGGGCACAGTGAAGAAGGCACAATGAAGCCGAAACATTGGTGTTTTACCCAATAAATCACCGGGAGTTTCTATATATAGAGTGTGCGACTCTCTTTATTTATTTCTATAGTTTACAGTTTATCTCCACTAGTCAGCATCTCTACACTAAATAATGTTCTCTGAGGGTGCTTCAGCTATGCTTTCTATTTGACCCAACTAGATAACATGTCTATTACCATTATTACCTTACATGATCTGATCTGAAATCAGAGTTTAGATTTCACCCCTCATAGTTATCCTCTATTCATACATATTCAGAACTGATCCAAGACCACTGGCAGTAGCTCTTCTCTTTACTAGTGTTGTGGGAGGGAGAGCAAGTCTATCTTGTGAAGTGGTTGACTAGCTTAGCCTCTTCCTCTTCAACAAGCCTCTTGTTGTCGGTCTCTTCTCTCTCTTGTTGATTCCTCCCAGACACTGGGTCCTCCACCGCAAATCATTGTGGTGCTCTGCCTGCTGCATGCACACAGCCCTGGGACCCGACACAGTCCCCAAAGTGGAGCCCAGGCACATTCTTTAGGAATCATCTTTTTCCCTTCCTCTTCTTCTGAGGGAAATATAAACCCTCACCGTTCTGGCTCTTCTTCGCTTTTACGAGCTGTGTGATTTCCAAAAGCTCCTTGGAGCGAGATGGAAAGTGTTGGGGTTGAGCGGCAGCTTTTAATTAGTTAACTACGGATAGGGATAAGAGGCAAAAATAATATTATGTTTAGTTCTGGAGAGGGGAAATGTTTCTGGAGGATAGAGGGATGGAGCAGTCGAGTGGAAAAGGATCTCTTTGAGACGTTTAGAAAGGGGATATGGCCACACACACACACACACACA